>NC_142399.1:23036484-23086484 GCF_059441095.1 Idiotropiscis lumnitzeri | reverse complement strand
ATTATTCCTGTCCCCAAAAAGTCACCCACATCCCACTTGAATAACTATTGCCTGTTCCTCTCACACCAGTCATTATGAAATGCTTTGAGAGACTGGTTCTCAACACTGCAAAAACGAAGGAGATTGTCATCAACTCCAGGAGGAACAGACTGTGCCACCCGTCCTCTACATCAAAGGCGTGTGTGTGGAGAGGATACACACATTCAAGTTCCTGGGAGTACAGATGTCCAATGACCTCTCCTGGGCACACAACCCCACAGCAGTGATAAAGAAGGTCCCCCAGCGTCTGCACTTTCTGAGGGTCCTCAGGTAATTCAGCCTGGACAAGAAGCTGGTGCTGGCCTTTTACCACTCGTCCATCGAGAGCCCGCTGACTTACTGTGGCTCTACCTGGTCCAGCAGCTGCACTGAGGCAGATAGAGGGAGGCTCCAGAGGACAGTCAAAACAGGGCAGAAGATTATTGGCTGGCCTCTCCTGTCCTTCCCTGTCGGACATCTACACTACCCGGTGCCTCAGCAGAGCTCTCAATATCATCAAAGACAATACTCACCCGAGCTCACACCTGTTCGACCTGTTGTCCTGTGGCAGGAGCTACAGTTGCATCAAAACAAAGATTAACAGACTGAATGCAAGTTTCTTCCCGAGAGCCATCTCCATGCTGAGCTCTTACACACAACTACCCTTTCCTTGCAGAACAGCAAGATAATGTTTTTATTTATCCAATTTCATATTTTTATTCTATTAAATTAGTAATGCTTTAATTCATCTGATTTATATATATATAATTAAATTATTGTTGTATTGCACTGGAGACGGGGGCTCTCTAATCATGTTCCAAACTTGAGTACCATGACAATAAAGGTCTTTCTGATTACGATTCTAATCACGCGCTACAAGTTAAAAGCCAATTTATCATTGGGACTGAAATTCTGTCACGAGTCAGGAGTCCATTCTTTTCCATTAATTGCATACTAACTTGTTTTGCAGAGCTTCAGAATTGATGTTGCAGAGCTCACGGAAGACTTAATGGAGTTTGACATGGTGGGAATCGATGCAGCAATTGCCAATGCCTTCCGAAGAATTTTACTAGCAGAGGTTAGTTTTCTATCATGTACTATTACGTGATGCCGCATGTAATCTTTGTTGGTGTACAGTTAATTAAGAAACACTCAGACTCAATTTATTTACATTCTGTCTAATGACCATTTTAAAATATTGCCGTCAAGATGAAAAATATGCAAATGAAAAAAGTACAGATGGAGGTGTAGTACCTAACATATTCCTTTTGGATTCGAACATTGCGGAAGCTAAACTAAAATCTTACTCTGGTTTAACTCATTTTTTTAGTTGGTTTATATCTCTACATTCATCATACTGTGTGATATGCTAAGTTATTCATTGAAAAACTCATAAAAAAATCACTTCAATTCAATCAAAAATAATACTTAGACCACGGCCAGTAACCCAGTGGCTCCATGAGCAATGGGTCAAGCTTCCTCCATCATGTCATTTTAGCCTGCTAAAAATAGTTTTCTAAAAGGGTATCTCTTCAAACCGAAATATGCGCTTATAAGTTATTACAGTTTGGTATTGGCGGTATTGGATTCTGAAGGTATGATGACAAACTTGAGCAAATATGGTATTGCAGTTTTGTAATTCTAGTTCTAAAATCTAGTATTTTGAAATCTAGAGTAAATAATAGGTTCAACTGAAATACCCATGGACATTGGTGTTTGTGGATGACGTGATCTGCAGGGAATAGGTGGAGGAGGAACTTTTAGAAAGATGGAGACCTGCTGGAAAAGAAAGGAATGGATATCTGAAATCGACAGAATATATGTGCGCGTGATAAAGATGGCTGGAGGAGAAAGAGTTATTTTCCAGGGAGAAGAGATATCGTGAGGGGAGTAATGAGGCCAATTGGTGTAAGAGGATACAGAAGATGGACTTGGATGGAAAAGGATGACACTTTGTGGGACAAGCCGAAATAAAAAAAGTGCACCTTGTCATGTATTGCTTTTCGTGATAATAATTTGATAAAAATATGATTGTGCTTCCAGGTTCCCACCATGGCTATTGAAAAGGTTTTCATTTATAACAACACATCTATTGTCCAAGATGAAGTGCTGGCACAGAGATTAGGCCTCATCCCCATCAAAGCTGACCCCTTTCTGTTTGAGTACAGAAGTATTGGTAAGTGTCTAGGAACTGTTTACTTAACACTGAATTGGATGTAACTAAAACTTTAACATAAAAAAATACATAGCAATGCAATACAATCAGGTTTATTATTTATACAGTTTGCAACAATATAGACTTGCATCATCCACTGACATTAGCTGCAAACCCTAAAAACTTGATAGTTTCTCTCTGTTCTGTTATCATAATGCTAATTTACATGGACGATGCCAGAGGAATGCTCGTACTCACTAGTCTAGTGTCTTATGTCATATTTGTAATTTAAAAAAGAATAGAAACATCCATCAATTCACCCACGATTAGGGTACCTCGTGTTAATAGGTCGGGTGTTGTGGGTCGGATGACACAAGTAATAATGGACAATCGTTCCTTATGACATCTCATTTCTGAGTGTGACAAGGACTTCATGAGTGTGGTTTGGAGAGTGGACTTTCAGCAGTATGGTGTCCAAAATATCAGACGAGCTAATCCGATAATTGTTTCCCACACCCCATATGAGAGGAGTGAGGAGGATGGAACTTCTAATTGCATGTCTCTTTTCTGAGGTAGGATTTGGAGCTCTTGATCGTCGGAATTTATCTAAATCTCTTTGCACACTCCAATGAAGTTTGTCCCACAATTTGATCAAAATAGCTTGGTTTGGCATCTTATGGCCAGCAATCTTCTGAGAGCATTTATGAATCTTGAAGTTGAGAGGGACTGAACAACCTCAATATATACTACTTGTGTGACTAAGCAAGTAAACATTACTGCCCAGCGTTTGTTCCCCAACTCTCCACCTCTTGTCCGATGGCCGCTGATGTTCCATCGTCCAAACACATCTACTCTGACATGCGTGTCGGAGGGAGCTTGAGCGAGACTATAGGGTGGAATGCCTGACATCTTTTGCTGTTGTATGTTTCCTCTCAGCCTGTGACAGCTTGGGCATTTTTAAGAACATTTGACGCAATATTTTTCCTAAAAGAATCCACAGTCCTGATGGCTCCTCTTATGATGTCTGCCTTGGAATGTGGCCTATGTAGAAGCCAAAATTCCATTTAAGTTAATTTATAGTTGGATCAACGTGAGTTTGAGCTCGTCAAAGCTGTTTGTGCCCCTAGTTCACGCAGTATTGATAAAAAAAAAGCGTCGCCCTGTCACGCAGTACTGATTTAAAAAAAGCGTCGCCTTGTCGCTCGTTGACCCGGAAGTGATTTCTTTCGCCGCTACTTAAGTGCACCACGCCAAGCTATCTTGCTCCGCGGCAGAACGAACTTTATTTCTACTATATGCAAGTCCCCGCACAGCAGAAGCAACAAGCTACGTGATGGCAAATAAACGACTCCGCAAACAAGTAGCGTTCTAAACGAGGTCGCGAGCAAGGAGGCGCTAAGAGCGCTAATGGCTAAAATTAATTGCTTCGATGTATGCTCGACTTTTAACAGAAGTCTGACTCGAACCGCGTTTGGGCGGCAGCTATGAACCGAAATGTTGTATTGCAACCATTGCGTATCTAAACATAAAATAAGACGATGGCTATGTTAGCAATTAAGCAGACGCTCTGAGGCTGGAACACGGAAATGGCTGACATCATCACAACGAAGAGGTTCGACATCAAACGTATTGATTAAAAAAAATTATAGTCAACATTAAAACTGTTGCCTTATGATATTTATATAGAATTTTTGTTTAAAATCCCCGTGGCTCTTTTTGTCTTTTCTATATTATGTAATAACTGTTTGGTTTGTTCATGTTAATAAAGTTAAAAAAAAAAGTATAGTTAATATTTATCATCTCATCAATATTTGCACAACAGTGCTGAGTTTCGAGGTCCTCACAATAGTCGTTCTCAAAATTATATATTTTTTTATCAATTTAGCTTTGTTAAGGGGTATTTTATTGACAATCTAACATTAATAGAACATGTACATTAGTACGGAATGTAAAAAAAAAAAAAATGGTGATGGGGGGGCGCGTCTAATTTATATATTTGTCTGTATTATTGTTGTATTGCACTGGAGAGGGGAGCTCTCTAATCTCGTTGCACTCTTGAGTACAATGACAAGAAAGGGATTTCTAATTCTAATTTCTAATTCTTGTTTTCTTGTTGGTAGGGGCGGCGTGACAGGAAATAATTGAGATCCACTGGAGTAGAGCCACACACTTATTTGACCTCTCTCGATCTCGTTCTCTATCTCTCACGATACCAAAATACTACCAAGCTTTCTTGATTCATTTTTGGACGCCTCATTCTTGTTTTGTCACTTTTGAACTGATTTAGAGCGATCGAACTAATAGTCATGGAAAAACAAACAATATCAAGCGGATCGTGTGGAACGCCTTTTTTACGGACAAGGAAATGAACAACAAGGAAGGGAGCTTGGAGTGTCAAGCTTAAGGCTTTACTAAATAAAAACCTACAGCCTGTTTGTTGTAGAAATTAACAATTAAAGTGACAATGTGATGCTTTTTGGGGATTATGGGCTGGTTATCTTCTTGAGGTATATCTGTAGAAGACGCATATAAGATAAGATAAGATAAGATGTCCTTTATTAGTCCCACAATGGGGAAATTTGAGGTGTTACAGCAGCAAAGATATAGATCACACAGAGTCGGCGGCGTAATGTAGCCGTTAATGTATAACATTAGCAGCAGACATTCAGAAAAAGCATGCAAATATACACAGTATAAACGTATCTAAGTGTAAGGAAACACTCCTAATGTTTGTCCATTATACGGAGGGGGAAACGCTGTAATGATAAAAACTACTGAATGATTGAAAATACTGCAATCATAAAAATATTGCAATGATAAAAGTACTGTAATGGTAAGAGTACTGAAATGATAGAAAAGTACTGCATGATAGAAAATACTGCAATGGTAAAAGTACTGTAATAGTAAAAGTACTGCAACGATAGAAAAATGCTGCAATGATGAAAGTACTGCAATGATAAAAGTACTGTAATAGTGAACATCCTGCAGTGGTAGAAATACTACAGTGATAGAAGTATTGTAATAAGAATACTGTAATGGTAAACAAAATACATCATTGGTCAATATTTAAGTACACCCTTGGCTGAAAGTACAGTAGTAGTTAATATTGCATCCTAGGACTGCACAATTGCACTAATGCCCTCCCGTTTGTAGGCCTGACCCAATGTTCTTGTTAAAAAGTCTGACAGCAGTTGGCAGGAAGGAGCGGCGAAATCTCTCTTTGGTACAGCGAGGGTGTAAAAGTCTGTCACTGAAGGAGCTGTAAAGTGTTCTCAGAGTGTCATTGAATGGGTGGGCTGGTTTGTCCAGCATTGATGACAGTTTTGCCGTCATCCTTCTGCCCCCCACTGAGTCCACAGAGTCCAGGGAGCAGCCCAGGACAGAGCTGGCCCTCCTCACCAGTTTGTCCAGTCTCTTTTTGTCTCGGCCCGAGATGCCTCCTGCCCAGGAGACCACTCCATAGAAGATGACTGATGAAACCACCGAGTCATAGAAGTTCCTGAGGAGTGTTCCCCGAACGCCAAAGGACCTCAGCCGCCTGAGTAGGAAGAGTCTGCTCTGACCCTTCCTATAGAGAGCGTCTGTGTTGTCGCTCCAGTCCAGTTTATTGTTCAGATGAACACCCAGGTACTTGTAAGTTGAGACCCTCTCAACGTCTGTTCCCTGGATATTCACTGGTGCAGGTGGAGAGTGCCGACGCTTGCGGAAATCCACCACCAGCTCTTTGGATTTCCCAGCGTTGATTTGGAGGCGGTTCTGCTGACACCAGTCCACGAACCCCTGCGTAACCCCTCTGTACTCCCGATCGTCATCGTCAGTGATGAGGCCGACAATCGCAGAGTCATCAGAGAACTTCTGCAGGTGACAGGTTGTGGAATTGTATTTGTAGTCCGAGGTGTAGAGGGTGAACAGGAAGGGAGCCAGCACAGTTCCCTGCGGCGCTCCCGTGCTGCAGAGGAGCACGTCAGACACACAGTCCTGTGTTCTCACGTACTGTGGCCGGTTTGTGAGGTAGTTGTGAATCCATGTGATGAGGTGGTGGGCCACTCCCGCCTGCTCCAGCTTGTCTCCCAATAAGGCGGGCTGGATGGTGTTGAAAGCACTTGAGAAATCAAAGAACATGATCCTCACCGTGCCCCCCGCCTTCTCCAGGTGGAAGAGTGAAGTGTGGAGCAGGTAGATGATGGCATCATCCACACTGATGCCAGGCTGGTATGCAAACTGGAGTGGGTCCATTGAGGAGCTGACCAGGGGGCGCAGATGGACGAGGACCAGTCTCTCCAGGGTCTTCATCAGATGAGACGTCAGCGCCACTGGTCTGAAGTTGTTGAGCTCCTTCGGATGGGGTGTCTTTGGAACCGGAACCAGGCAGGATGTTTTCCACAGCTGGGGGACTCTGCCCAGCTTCAAGCTCAGGTTGAACATGTGCTGGACGATTCCACACAGCTGGTCTGCGCAGGATTTGAGGAGCTGGGAGCTGATCCCATCTGGGCCTGCCGCCTTCCTCGCCTTCATCTTCCTCAGCTGGTTCTTCACCTGAGATGTTGTGAGGAACAAGGCTGAGCAGGAGGAAGTGGTGGTTGTCTGATGAGGCTGGGAACTGGAGCCTGTGGAGAGAGAGAGGGGCGAGAGAGGGGGAGAGAGGGTCTTGTTCGCAGTGGCAGGAGGGGTGGGTGGGGGCTGCATCAGGGAAGCCTGAGCGGGGTCAGACATTTGATCAAACCTATTGAAAAATAGGTTCAACTCATTTGCCCACTGAAGCCCTCCCCCCTTCCGGGTCTTACCTGCTTGTCCGTGGCCTGAGATGGTCTTCAGGCCCCTCCAGACATCCCTGGCATTGTTCCGCTGCAGTTGTTCTTCCATCCGCATCCTGTAGGACTTTTTCCCCTCTCGGATCCTCCTTCTCAGCTGACGCTGCACTCTCTTCAGCTCGTCCTTGTCGCCTGAAACAAAAGCCCTCTTTTTCTCCTTCAGGAGAGCTTTAATGTCCGGTGTGATCCAGGGTTTGTTGTTGGAGAAACATCTTACAGTCCTGGTGGGAATGGTGTTCTCCATGCAGAAGTTAATATAGTCTGTAACTGTGTCTGTTAGACCATTAATGTCCTCACCGTGAGCTTCACTGAATACCTCCCACACAGTTGTGTTGAAACAGTCCTTCAAGGCCTCCTCGGCTTCTCCGGACCATCGCTGAACTGTGCGTGTCACAGCTGGCTGCCTGCGGACGAGAGGTTTGTACACAGGCAGGAGAGCAACCAAGTTGTGGTCAGCTTTGCCCAGCGGGGGGAGGGGCAGTGACGTGTACGCCTCCTTGGTGTTGGCATAGAAGAGGTCCAATATTTTATTGTCTCTGGTTTGGCATGTTACATATTGTGTGAATGAAGGCAGAGAGGAGGAAGGAGAAGCATGATTGAAGTCACCAGAGATAAGGAACAAGGCATTTGGGTGCTGTGTTTGTAGCCTGCTCACAGCTGCATTCAGTACATCACAGGCTGTCTCACCGTTAGCAGAGGGAGGCACGTACGCCGCTACCGCGATCACATGACTGAACTCTCGCGGTAAATAGACCGGACGCATGCTAACAGCTATCATCTCAATGTCCCGACTGCAAAGTTGATCCTTAACAGTTATATGCCCAGGGTTACACCATCTATCATTAACAAACACAGCCAGCCCTCCCCCTTTTCTCTTACCGCTCTCCAGTGTCCTGTCCGCGCGTAGTATTTGGAAGCCGTCCAATTCCACGACGGCGTCCGGCGTTAGCTCTGTTAGCCACGACTCCGTGAACACCAGCAAACTAGCCTCCCGGACAATCCTCTCGTGCCGGGTTAGCGCTGTTAGCTCGTCCATTTTGTTGGAGAGGGATCGAACATTCCCCATAATAACGGACGGGAGGACGGGGTGATATCGTCTCCTCCTTGCCTGGCGTTTAGCCCCCGCACGACATCCCCGTCTCTTCCTCCTCAGCTCGCGGGGAATATCGGGTCTCGCTCCGGGAGCCCACGCGGGGTTAGCACGGAGTGCTAACAGCTGATCTCTTGTGTACACGATCGATCCGTAGCTCCGAGTTTCGTCTCCGGACACGATCGCGCAAAAAACAGCCCCCAACAGTAGTAAAACCACCGCAAGTTGGATGTCCATTGCTGAGGTGAGGTAAAAATAAAATAAAAAAGGGTAAAGGGAAAAAACACACGAAAAGGCTCAATAGTGAGCCACGCTGCTGTAAACAGGCAGCCACTCGCGCGGCGCCGGAACCGGAAGTCCAAATTTGAGATTCGAACCCAGGCCTCCTGGGGAGACTGGGTCCTGAACGCGGCGCCTTAGACCACTCGGCCATCCTGGCAGCCACTCGCAGCGATACTTCTTTGTCCAGAATCCCACCGAGATTTTTCATAGGCTGTTTTTTGTTTTGTCCTCTACTTTTCTTAAAGATTTGATTTCCTTCACAACACTATGCTGACTGGGAGAATTTAAACAGTCTGTTACTACCCTCTGGTGGTCACGGTTTGAATAAAACAAGAAAAAAAGACACTTCCCAAACCACAATACTTGTGACATCTCTACCCATCCATCTGAGAGGGAGGGAGGGAGAGAGAGAGAGAGAGAGAGAGAGAGAGATAATTGGGCATATTTCTTTAAATTACAAGGCAATTGTATGTGTATACTACACACAAAAAAGTACGTACGTACACACAAACAGCACTTTTGTATATAGGCCAAATAAACTGTTATTTTGTATCAAAAATACTTTTTGTCATGCTGTTTTTTATAAGGAAAGCATTTAGGTCTTTGAGCTTTAACAAAAGAAAAAGTAGCAGTGTTAAAACCATCGTTGTGCTTGAAATGCCCGAAATTTACAAAAGGGTCTTTTTTCACAAAGATCAGCATAGACTAAGATCAACGTCTTGAGGCTGTTCTGACAAATGTTCAGTCAGCTTCCTGAAAAGGGCTCCGTGCAGTATATTAAAATGTAAAAAAAAAAAAAATATTGTTTTGATACCATGAGGTGGCACTGTGTGTATAACAGTATAATAACATATAGATGTCTTCAGGTCGGGACATTTTATGGACAGGGTAAGTTTGGGATTTATTTAGAGCATGAGCAGGGGAGTTATTAAGCATTTAGTCCATTGTGGTGACACGCCCCCTTTTAAGTAAATACAAAAATGGCCGACTTCCTGTAAAACCTAGTGCATGGCTCCAAGAGACTTTTTTGTAGGTCTTGGCCTTATACATACTCCATAAAATTTACAAAAAGCTAGGTGAAACACTCAACCAGGGCAGACTTTTTTTTGGAATATTTCTAGAGGGCCATGTCGAGCCATTTTAAAAAAGCTGCACAACTAACGTATAAAATATTGATGATTTTGCTAGGCCTGATGTGTGTGTAAAGTTTCACGAATTGTCGTTCATATTTAGAACCTCAAAATCAGCGTTGTTTTATTGCCGAACAGTGCGATGCCACGCCCACAACTTTAAAAAAAAAATGATGAATTTCGTATTGTGACATCCTCATGGCCTAAACACTCTTCCGAGCATATATGAGAGCGACCTTGTTGACTTGCTCGGAGAAAAACATCCAAGAAAATAACTTGTATTAGCTTCAACCGGTTGGTGGGGCTACCACTACGATGAAGAATAATTTGGTAGATGTCTTCAGGGCGGGAGCATCCTCAAATGTGAAAAACTTCAAGAAGATCAGATCATCTGAGTCATGTTGCCGGAGCTTTTGTTGCCACACAGTATAGTCGGACTTTTCTGCACCGTAAGGGCCACACCTTTTGCCAAAAAGTCACAAAATTCGGCAGAGAGTAGGATCGTCTTGAGTCTTTTCTGACCAATTTTCAGTCGGATTCGTCAAAAGGGCTCCGTGCAGTACGTGAAAATTAAAATAAAAAAATATTTTTGATTCCACTTGGCGGCGCTGTGTGTATAACAGAATAATAACATACAGATGTCTTCAGGTCGGGATGTTTTATGTTCAGGTGAAGTTTTGGATTTTTAGGAGCATGTGCCGGGGAGTTATTAAGCATGTAGTGACCCTTTTGCCTATCAAACCGGTCACTATGGTTGCTACTGGCCTGGGTTGTTTTGACGCGTGTCCGTTCCGCCTTTTCCAAATAAAAATCGTCCAATTGTCCGTCAAGTCAGCTCACACCATTCATTCCACCTGGTCACGGTCTAAAACTTTTTTGCCTCCCCAATAGTAACCCCCTGGGTCTTGTTAGCCCATTGATTAAATAGCCCTGTGGCCAATTGACACCACACTGCACCCAAGTGGTGGGAGGTTTAAAGCAAACATACGTTAACGTAAAAAATGGCTCTTACACACCGGCCCCTAATTGGGCTTGACAGAAGGCAAACCAATTACAATCTTCAAACACAATGAGCCATTAAAGTTAACTCAAATTAAAGCATTTCAAACAAAATAAATAACTGAGAACAAATAATCCTTCTTATAATGTAAACTATGTACTAAGTATTTTTTGAAACATGTATCTAATAAGTGTTCATGGTTACTCAGTTGCCTCACAGAGAAGACATATTTTTGTCACTGGTCTATCGAGCACGCTGGTCTTGGTTTGAAGACGTAAAGAACCGACCAGTCCCCTTTTATCATGAAATGTCTCTAAAATCTTTCCAAGTATCCAAGGTCCACGAGGAGCTGTTGAATCAACAACAACAACAACGTCTCCCGGTAAGAAATTCCTTTTTTCTCTATTCCATTTTTGTCTTTCTTGTAATAAAGGTAAGTACTCATGCGTCCACCTTTTCCAGAAAGATCAGCTAAATACTGGCTTTGTCTCCATCGTCGTCTTATATACATATCTTTTTTCTCAAAAAGGCCAGGGGGCAACACAGGCTTTCCTTTCATTAACAAAATATGGTTTGGTGTTAATGGCTCGAGGTCGTTGGGATCATCGGACAACTTTGTTATGGGACGATCGTTTAATATGGCCTCCGCTTCGCATAACACTGTATGAAATCCTTCATCGTCCAAACATTGTTGTCGAAGTACAGTACTAAGAACCTTCCTGATCGATCTTATGATACGTTCCCAAATGCCGCCATGATGTGATGCGGCAGGAGGGTTAAAAATCCATCTGATCCCTTCCTGCGCCATTGCTCTTTGGACTTTGTTGTGATCCAGTGAGTCTAATGCTTGCCTGAGCTCCTTTTCGGTTCCGACAAAATTGGTTCCATTGTCTGATCTTATGGTAGAGACTTGTCCACTGCGGCAGATAAATCTTCGTAATGCGTTGATACAAGAATCTGTGTCAAGCGTATATGCGACCTCCAGGTGAACTGCTCTACTGGACATGCAAATGAAGATAACTCCGTAACGCTTTAGGGTAGAACGTCCTCGCTTCACCTCTATTGGACCAAAATAATCCACGCCAGCATGTGTAAATGGTGGGAGATTTGGAACAATTCTTTCAGCTGGAAGATCTGCCATCTTTTGTCCACCCACTTTTCCTCTCAAAATTCTCCAAACGTAGCATTTTCCTATTACCTTTCTTGCAGCTGAATCAGCGCTTGTGATCCAATATTTTTTCCTCAGCTTGGATAGGACATGATTCTTGCCACTATGGCCCAACCGCTCATGAACATGTCGCAGTAAGAGTGTTGAGATGTGTTGGTCTTTGGCTAGAAGTAATGGGTGCTTTGTTTCCTTGGGCATGGAAGATCTATTTAATCGTCCTCCAACTCACAGAACACCATTTTCATATAGTGGGTCAAGTTTGTAGATTGAACTCACTCTTTTCACTTTACATCCAGATTTGAGCGCAGCAATCTCAACAGCGAATCTTTCATTCTGGCTGAAGTGAATAATGGACATTTCAGCTTCCAACAGGATATCTACAGCTAGTCTTTGATCTCCCAATGTGGCCTTCAATTCCCACATTTTTGAATTGACATCGGTCAATTGACCATCATAAGAATCAGTGCTTTCAGAAATCAGCTGTTTCCTCTTTTGACTTACAGTCCTTAAAATCCTCTTGAACTTTAGAAGCCAACCTACCGCAATCTTCAACCTTTTCCAACTGGAAAAGTGTGTGATCAATTTATTAGTGGCATTTTCAGGAACCTCAGAAACGGCTGCGTTCACAACACTGTTCCTTTTGACTTCCAGGTCATCAACAGTCTCCGTGTCCACTGGGTGCGAAGGCCATTCACTTTCTGCCTCCCACAGAAATTTGGGACTTTCAATCCATTTTCCTTCAATTAAGGGTTCCATCTTTAGCCCTCTAGAGGCATAATCTGCTGGGTTCTGTGTCGTAGGAACGTATCTCCACTGCGAAAAGTTTGAGGATTCTCTTATCATTGCTATTCTGTTTGCCACAAATGTTTGGAACCTTTTGTCCTCATTTTTTATATATTTTATCACTGACGTGCTATCTGTCCAAAATTGTGATTCTGTCAAAGGCAGTTGCAGCTCCGAACGCAGCATCTTATCCACTTTAACAGCAAGAACTGCTGCTGTTAGTTCTAAGCGGGGAATAGTCACTTGTTTTAACGGGGCAACTCTGGCCTTGCCAAGTAAGAAAGCAGTGTGAACTCTGTTCTTGTCATTTTGCAACTTGATGTAAGTAACAGTGCCGTATGTATGCAGTCTCACTAGCATCCGAAAAATGATGCATTTGAGCAGATGTTATCGGTCCAAAGTCTTGAGGCTTGAAACATCGATTGATTTTGAAGCTTTCCACCTTTTCAAGGTCTTCCAACCACTTGTTCCACTTTTGTTGAAGGGATTGAGGTATTGTCTCATCCCAACCACACTTCAAACGACACAAGTTCCGCAAGATCATCTTTGCCGGGATGGTGAATGGAGCCAATACTCCCAAAGGGTCGTAAATTGAATTTATCTTTGATAACAATCCACGCCTTGTGTGCGTATTGTTTTTAATGTTGAACTTGAATTCAAAGGTGTCAGTCTCAATACACCACTGTAGCCCAAGAGCCCGTTCATCAGGCAGTATATCCCTATCCAAATCTAATTCCTTAATATTCTTTGACCTATCCTCTTCAGAAATACCTGACAACACTTCACGGCTGTTGCTAAGCCATTTTGTAAGGTTGAAACCTCCACTGCGGCAGATAGCCTTGAGGTTTTGGACCATAACCATAGCCTCTACTTCCGATGGTAGGCTTTTCAGTAGATCATCCACGTAAAAGTTTCTTTTGACTGTGTCCGTCACTTCTGCTGGAAAGTTGTGTACATTATCTTCTGTGGTTTTCCTTAATGCATAACATGCGCAACTAGGAGAGGACACAGCTCCGAACAGGTGAACAGTCATGCGATATTGTACAAACTCCTGCTCCAAGTTTCCTTCTGGCCACCATAAAAATCTCAAAAAATCCAAATGTTCCGTATCCACCTTTACCTGATGAAACATTGATTGCTCGTCAGCCATGAGAGCTACGGGTTCCTGTCTGAATCGTGTCAGAACCCCTAACAATGAGCTGGTCAGATTTGGGCCTTGTAGGAGCTGTCTATTTAGCGAGGTACCTTTAAATTCTACCCCGCAGTCAAACACCACGCGAAGGTTACCCTTCTGAGGATTTGATTTGATTTGAAGTGTTTATTTTCACACACACATAATGTTGTATGCAAACAAAATACTGCGTTTACAATGTGAAAAATGGACTCCCTCTGAAGCTAAAAGCTTATAAACAGGGATCCAGCACACCACCACCAAACAAAGATTTATCTTGTACTGACGTAATCAATTTGATATGTCATTTACAAGATGTTTACAGTGCTGGGCAACGGCAACTTATATAAAAGGATACAAAAAACAAAACAAAAAAAACAAAAAAAAAACATGCAAATCAAGATTTTTGTGTGGTGCTATAGCAGATAAGATGGACCAGTTCATGTACATTTCAACTTAAATGATAACCAACGATAACTCAGTAATCCATGCAAAAAGGGAAAAGTTTAACTCTGAGTCATTTGGCTACAAAATCTTTAGATACATATTTCTCCAGTAGCTTGTGTTTCAGATTTCTTTTAAATATAGAAAGCGTAGCAGATTGTTTTATTTCATTATCCAATTCATTCCATATTTGTGGGCCCCTATAACATATACTGAATCGAGTGGATTTTAATTTCCTATATTTCCCTTTCAAGTGCAACCTGTTCCGAGTACTATGTAGGTGAGAGGAAGAGTACAGTGGAATGAGTTCACACCATTTAGTATTCAGCCTGTTAACCACATTATACATTGTACATAGGTTATGAAAAATGTTACATTCTGGAAGCTTTAGGAGACCATACTTTTGAAAGAGGGCATTTGTAGGAGAATTATATTTAGAGTCAGATATTGCCCTTATGGCTTTTTTTTGTAATATGAGTAATTTGGCAGTGTATGTAGGGTAAGTATTATTCCAAATAATATTACAATAATTCAGATGAGGCTCAAACAGTGATCGATACAAAGTTAATAATGCCTCGAATGGGAGCAATTGTTTTAGTTTATAAAATAATCCTACTATTTTTGATAGTTTTTTAACCAACTCATCAATATGCTTTTTAAAATTTATAGACTGGTCAATGTGGATTCCTAAGAATTTAGTGGACTCAACTTTGTTAATAAGTCTGCCATCAATAGTTATGTTCAATTCACTATCTCTGTATTTATGTTTATTCATGCTGAAGACAATATAATTTGTTTTGGTGATGTTCAGGGATAGCTTGTTACATTTGAACCAAGTATTTACGTTTGATAACTTCTCATTTAGGAGTAGTACAAGTTGATCAATATCTTTATGTGATATAAATAGGTTTGTGTCATCTGCAAAAAGAATTTCATGAATATTGTGCGAACAGAAACCAAAATCATTAATATACACAATAAATAAAAGGGGGCCCAGAATGGATCCCTGGGGAACTCCAAATGTGATGTTTTCCAGTCCTGAGTTTTCCCCATTTACATTTACATATTGTAGTCTATCCTGAAGATAGTCCTTGAACCACTGTAGTGCTATACCCCTGACACCATAATGCTCCAACTTCCCAAGTAAAGTAGAGTGATCAATCGTATCAAATGCCTTTGTGAGATCGAGAAAAACGCCAATACCAATTTCTCCCTTCGCAAAAGCATCGTTTACTTTCTCAAGCAAATCCAAAGTGGCCATGCATGTATTGCTTTGTTCCCTGAAGCCATACTGTGAAGAAACTAGTATATTTTGTTTTTTTAAATAGGCTACCAGTCGCAAGTGGATTGCTCTTTCTAGTACTTTAGAAAGGGTAGGTAATATTGATATGGGCCTATAATTTTGCATTTCATTTATGTTCCCGGACTTATATACAGGTGTTATTTTTGACACCTTCATTTGCTTTGGGTCAATGCCGAGCTGGAGAGATAAATTTATTATATGGGCAAGTGGCTCAGCTATCACATGCACAATAGTTTTAAGAATTTTGCTACTAATTCCATCAGCACCAGTTTTGTGTGAACATTTCATCTTATTTATAATATTGGTTATTTCTATTTTACAAGTAGGAGTAAAATAGCATGAGTTGGGGTAATTCTTTTTCAGATAATATTTGTAATGTGAGCCTCCTGTTGTAGAAATTTGTTTTGATAGATTTTTTCCAACAGAGGCAAAAAATTTTTAAAAATTGTCTGGTAAATTATCTGCCTTAGTCGTGTTATTTGATTGGGTCTGCATTACGGCTTCAGGAAAAACTGGTGATTTTGCATTTCGGCCAATTACCTCATTCAGCACCTTCCAAGATTTCTTCTGATCGCCAGAAGCATTTTTAAATCGGTCAGAAAAGTAGTTTTGCTTACTAGCTCGTATTAGATTTGTTAATTTATTTTTATATCTTGTGTATTTGCATTTATTTATATTATTTGGACTTTTTTTTATACTGTTTATAAAGTTTAGTCTTCTTTTCAATAGACTTTAGAATTCCTTTTGTAATCCAGGGATTTTTTTATTTCATTTTGTTTTATTATCCTTTCTGGAATAGTTTCATGAATAGAAGCTCTTATTTCGTGAGTTAGGTAGTCAAATGCCTTGTTTGGATCATTAGAACAATAAATAGCATCCCAGTTTTTTGTTTGGAGATGTTGAGTTAGGTTTTTAAGGGTTTTGTCAGTTAGAATCTGGACTTTTCTCTTAGTACATGGGACGAATGGCCTTTTGGTCCAGTTCATAAAAAACACAATGGGATAATGATCTGTTATATCTGAATATAATACACCAGATTTACCTCCAGAGTTTTGTATATTGGTAATAATGTTGTCAATAATGGACCCACTTTTCTCTGTAACTCGGGTATATTTATCAATAGTTGCATAAAAGTATGAGGAGAAGAGAATATTTTGAAAGTCCATTCCTATTGTATCCCTATTTGATATGTTGATATTAAAGTCTCCCATAATATGCAGTTTTTATTTGTCAGATTTAGAAGATGGAGAAGACTTTCAAAGTGAGCTCTAAATGAACCATAGTCAGAATTGGGTGGCCTGTATATTGCTCCGATAATGAGACTTTTCCCCTTTGCCATTTTTATTTCGAGAAATAATGAATCAGAGTAACCATCATCAATAGTCATATCATTTCGCACTTTTACTAAGTAATTTGAATTTACATAAAGGCAAACCCCCCCACCCATTTTACCAATTCTATTCTTGTAGTGCAATATGTATCCATCTAAGTTATAAATATCTATATATGTTTGGTCATTCATCCAAGTTTCGCTACATGCAATAACATCAAAATTTGTGGCTGTACTGGCAAGCAACGAAACCAGCTCATCGTGTTGTTTTTTAAGACTTCGTATATTTAGGTGCATGACTGAAAATGAAAAATCATTTTGTTTTAGATCTTCAGGGTTATAGTGTTCACAGGTACAATTTAGAGTGTCATGATGGTACTGTTCAAATTTATCATACTCTCTACTACAATTTATATCAATTAATCCCATATCTTTTTATATATACATATATATATATATATATATATATATATATATACATACATACACACATATATATATATATATATATATATATATACACATATATATACATACATACATACATATATATATTTTAACTTATACAGAACATTAATTGAGCCTAGCACCTTACTAATGTTTATTTGATCACCATGTGAATTAAGATAAGAATATAAAAATAAAATTACACAAAACATAACCTCGAACTACCACTCAAGCTTAGTTGTTGTCATACTCTCCATATATTGTGTCGCCATATAACAAGGAAAGTTTAGCCCATATTATACAATATCACAGTTCAATCAGTTCTGAGGGGCAAATGAGTACTCAACACCGGTGACAATATTCACAGAGACATAGGCTACTCTACCAGTTACGGGATGGTTAAGAGGAAAGCTTCAGCCTGGTTCGGATCCTTAAATGTTTTCAGTACTCCATTTGTTTTGAAGGACAGGATCGCAGGATATGCCATTCTGAAGCGAGTATTTTTTTTGATGAGCTTCGCGCGCACGGTATTGAAGGCTCGCCTCGCAGCCCGGACATCAGGTGGAATGTCACGGGTAATTCGCACTGGACGCCCCTCATGCTGAAGATTCCCAAGGCGTTTCACAGCCGCAAACACAATGGAGACGTCTCGAGAGCGCCGAAGTTTCACCACAACGGGGCGTGGACGACCAACACCAGGTATTCCAAAAGCCCGATGGGCACTCTCGATGGCCACAGACGCGACAGGTAGCTGCAGTAGATTGGGAATAAACCCCTCGAAAAATTCGAGCGGGTCTCCCCCTTCAATTGACTCATTTAGGTTTAGCAGCCTGATGTTCTTCTGTCTTTGTCGACCTTCCAGGTCAGTTACTTTGGCCCGGAGATCCTTGTTAGTTTTCTCCAAAGCATCGATTTGCTTTTTTATCGGAACCATATCGTCCTCCAAGCGAGAAACGCGTGTTTCAGCCTCCATTTGGCGTGCAACAAGTGCAGCTGTAGTGGCAACAGCATCGTCAATGCGCTTCACCATGTCATCCATTTTCGCTTCGAGCTTCCCCATTGTCTCATTCACAGATTTTAGAATACTCTGTCCTTGCTCGGCCACAGCCGCTGAGATACTTTTAAGCAAAGTCTCCGTTAACAGCGGTAGTTGAGGGACTAGCATGAGCATTTGCACCGTCGTTGCCAAAGTTGGGACAGGCGTTAAGATGAGGCGTGGCATTGCACAATTCTGCTGCATCGCGGTCCTTGTTTGATTGCTTTAGTTGTTTTGGAGGCATTGTGAGGAAAGTCTTTAGTTAGCTGCTTGGAGTTTAGGCTTCGGTGCGGTGGGTTGGCGATTTAATGGCTTGAGGCAAAGTTTTGAGTGGAGAGAGTTACTGCCGTCTTACTCACGCCTGGTGAGGGAGATACCAAATTTTCCCTTCAGCACGCTCTAATTGTTCCTCTGGAACCCTTTCTGCGTATCCCATTCCAATGACATCAGATAGGAAAGTTGAATATTCCTTGTGAAAACCTTTATCCTTCTGAAGTCTTCTTTTGAGTGATCCAACACGTTGCTTGGCCACAGAAATATTATTTGGCATTTTCACATTTTGATCCTTAAAAGGCAGTTTTGTCATGTAATGACCATCTTTAAATTGGACAGAACTTTCCATTGTTTCAATGAATCTCCTTTCATTTACTGACCATCTTTGTCATTGTAAGATGTTTCATTGAATTCCTGATTGTATTGATTTATCAACAACTGTTGGAGTCGGTCAACACTGATTCTATTAACCAGTGCCAGAGGGTGGCCATTCTCACACTGTGTTGCACTATTTCCCTGTAGAGGTCCATTAATCACCCAGCCATGAAGAGTTCTAACAGCATACGGTCCCTCGCCGCGACTGTTGATCACCAGGGTTCCATTACCTTTGAGGCGCTTGTGCCAATCAACAAATCAACATTAGCGCTGATACAAGGAATGTGCGCATCCTTAAGATAAGACCATTTCTTTAACTCCCTTTCGCTGATTAAATTGTCTACCGATACTGGCATTTGTTTCTGTGTGAATGTGGTGGGAAGCTGATAATAATGGTTGTTGTTCAGACCACATATTTCCAAGCCTTCAATCATGTAGCTTGGCATAGTGGTGTTGTGGGTCATAGTTCGTATATGAATATTGGTTCCTTTGCCTTTGAGGTTTAGTTTTTCCTTTAAACTTTCGGAGCAGAAAGTATCAGTACTCCCTGGATCCAAAAAAGCGTATGTTTGAACCACTTTGTTTCCTTTTGTAGATTTGACATTAACAGGTAAGATTGACAGAATGCCATTAGTGCCGCCGGCCCCTGTATGTCCACACGTGGAAACACTTGTGCCACTCACTGGTGCTCCCTGTGGCTGTCCTTTTGGCCGCTTTTCCTCTTCACTTCTTTCCCTTTTTTCAATATGGAGAACACTGGGGTGATTTTGGTTGCATATTTTGCACGATATGCGGTTACTGCAGTCCTTGCTCATGTGCCCTGTGTGCAGGCAGCCGAAAAGCACACTCCTTTCGCCTTAAGAAAGTCCAACTTCTCTCTATGAGGTTTCCTTTTCAATTCTGAACATTGATCCAATGCATGTCGTCGTGTACAATACAAACAGCGATTGTTATCAGTTGTAGGCAGCGCACTTTGTGTTTGAGTTTGTACATTTCTATTGTTTGTACCCGCAGCTTCTTCATTGGACATAACAGCAGTTGCAAAGGTGTTTACCCTGGATTGTGATTTTTGTTGCAAATATGCCTTGCTTGCTTGAGTTTTGTTGCCCCTGTTTGTGTCAATTGTGGTGTTTTGGATATCACCAAAGATTGGATCCGAAATGATCTTGACTTGATATTCAACAAATCTTACAATGTCCTTGAAACCTGCCCTATGATCTTGCGTTTCATAGATGCTGCATGCCCTCTCTCTCCAACGCTCTCTGAGTTTATAAGGAAGCTTCTGTGTTATTAGTTTCATGTTTGCTGGCATATTGAGTTCATCCAAATATCGGAGTTCTTTCATTGCATTGCAGCATTCGGCCAAGCACAATGCATAGTCTTGTAGCCCCTTTTTATCCTCTGCCTTTACAGTAGGCCATTGTGTTATTTTATTCACATAGGCGGCTGTGATTTTCAATTCATTTCCAAAATGTTTAATGAGTAGGGTTTTGGCTGCATCATAGGCTCTGTCCGGTGGTAGGTGTTGGCAGCTGTGAACTAGTTCTTTAGGCTGGCCCCCAGTGTATTGTTCCAAATAGAATAACCAGTCCTCCCTTTGCACCTTTGCTTCCACACAACGTTCAAAGGTTCTCATAAAAGTCCGAAATTGTAGAGGGAGAAGGCACTTCTCTGCGCGGTAGCAACTGGGAACTTTGTGTTTGTGCTAAAAGTGCTGTTATTTCGTTTTGCTTGTATAACAGCCTGTAGAGTTCATCGTTGTTTTGCAACGGGAGTGCAACTTGAGCACTGGGATTTATATTTGACTGGGTTTCCTGTGTTGCAGATGTTTGCCATGCTTGCATCCTGGTTCGATCTCTGATGCTTTGAGAATGCGGTGCTGCTTGACTACTGAGATTCATATTTGGTTCATGTGCCTGTGTTCTGGCTGTTGCTTCCATCTTCGGCGCTGGGTTCAATAGTGCTGCATTAGTTTGGGATTTCAAGTAGGATGACATTCCATCTGAATGTTTGCTTTGTTTACTAGCAACACTGTTAAATGAAGAGTCTTTCAACGTCAGCAATTTTGCAGCAGATGCGGCTAGTTCTGTTTCTATTTCCAGTTGTTCCTGTTTCCTTCTTATGTCCTCTGCTTGTTCTTCCAACGCATGCTTTTTCTTAAGTGCAGCAGCACGCGCCATGATCACAGCTTGTTCTGCCTCCATTAGTCGACGTAAAGATGTTGTAGTAGACCCACTGCGCTTTGAGGAAGTATTGGAAGTTACATTGGAAATGCTGTCATGGGGTTCCACTTGGACTTCCTCGCTCTGAGGTCCTTCAATTCTTTGATGTTTCATTTCATTATTATTGTCCTCCATACCTTCATTTTGACAGCAACATTCATTGCAACCCAACCACTTATTTACCTCTGAAACAAATTCATCGATAGCGAGCGTTTTTACTTTAAACCACATTTCTTGCCTTTCACACTCTTCCAGTGGCATAAATTTCAATAAAGCTTCGTGATGTGCAACAGCTTCATCACATAGTTTAGTGTATTTGTCAAACGTATTTTTTACCTCTGAAACAAAACCTTTAACACCCATCAAATTAATAATTGTCTGCTTGAGGCTTGAGGCTGCCCTTTGCAACTTGTTTTTTCTCTCTTTTTGCAGTGTTTCTATCTTTGCCAAAAAGGCCTTTTCAGTCATTTTAACCGACTGCTTTTTTACAGGACCACCTTCCTCAATCCCTAAATCATCTTGCTTAGGTGTCTCAGTCCAAAGTTCAGCTTTGTCGAGGTCCTCTTCTCTACTCATAATTATGTTGATACAAAACCTTTTGATCACTCGCTTACTCGTGCAACCTTCCGTAAGTTGTACACGCGCACAGTCTAATTCAAATTGCAAACGCGCCCCGTAACGTTCCCTCAATTACCACCAATGCATTGGATTTTATGCGCAAAGTTGTGTGCACACATTTACAGCAATCTACTATATGGCCATTAATGTAGCGCTACAAATACCTTGGCGTTGGCCGGCATAGAAGTGTATTGATGTTCCAATTCCTTGGTTGGAGAGCCGCGGCTGCGCTTCCAAATAATTCCAAACGAGCAAACAATTTGGGCAGATGACGTCCAAACATCAGCAATCGTCCAACGTTGTCCTCAAGGCGAACAGAAAGCCATTCGATCCGCCGCTCCTTTTCAGCTGCGCTGTCCTCACTTTGAAGCAAACGTATCTTCATTCGCTCGAAGCAAAGTTTTAGACTTAAATTGTAGTGACCCTTTTGCCTATCAAACCGGTCACTATGGTTGCTACTGGCCTGGGTTGTTTCGACGCGTGTCCGTTCCGCCTTTTCCAAAATAAAATCGTCCAATTGTCCGTCAAGTCAGCTCACACCATTCATTCCACCTTGTCACGGTCACGGTCTAAAACTTTTTTGCCTCCCCAATAGTAACCCCCTGGGTCTTGTTAGCCCATTGATTAAATAGCCCTGTGGCCAATTGACACCACACTGCACCCAAGTGGTGGGAGGTTTAAAGCAAACATACGTTAACGTAACAAATGGCTCTTACAAAGCATTTTGTCCATTAAAGTGAAACGCCCCCTGTGAAGTAAATTCAAAATGGCCGACTTCCTGTGCTATTTTGCTCATGGCTCCAAGAGACTTTTTTGTAGGTCTTGGCCTTTTACATACTACATAGAATTTTTAAAAAGCTCGGTGAAAAACAGAGGGCGATAGAGTGCCATTTTTAAAAAAAACTGAACGAGAAACTAATAAAATGTTGATTTGTTTCAGGCCTGATGTGTGTGTAAAGTTTCACTAGTTTTCGTTCATATTTAGAACCTCAAAATCAGCGTTGTTTTATCGGCAAACTGTGCCAAGCTTTTCACAAAAATCGACGATATTTATATTATGACATCCTGAAGGCCTAAACACTCATCCGAGCAAATATGAGGGCGACCTTGTTAACCTGCTCGGAGAAAAACATCAACAAAAATAATTAGTATTTTCTTTAACCAGTTGGTTGCGCTACCACTACAATTAAATATAAGTTGGTAGATGTGTCAAGGGCTGGGATATCCTCGAATGTGAAAAGTTTCAACAGGATAGGATCATCTGAGTCATGTTGCTGGAGCTTTTGTTTCCACGGTGAATAATCATCCATCCATCCATCTTCAGTACCGCTTCTCCTCACTAGGGTCGCGGGGGGTGCTGGAGCCTATCCCAGCTATCTTCGGGCAGTAGGCGGGGGACCCCCTGAACTGGTTGCCAGCCAATTGCAGGGCAAACAAAGACGAACAACCATCCGCGCTCACACTCATACCTAGGGGCAATTTAGAGTGTCCAATCCGCCTGCAATGCATGTTTTTGGAATGTGGCAGAAAACCGGAGGAAACCCACGCAAGCACGGGGAGAACATGCAAACTCCACACAGGATGGCCGGAGCTGGGATCGTACCCACGCCCGATGCTGTCTCTCACTGTGAGGCCATTGTGCTAACCAGTCGGCCACCGTGCCGCCCGTGAATAATCAGACTTTGCGAAAAGTCACAAAATTTGGTATGGGGTAAGATCAATGTCTTGAGTCTGTTCTGACCCATTTTAAGTGGGATTTATTTAAAGGGCTCTGTGCAGTTCGTTAAATTGTAAAAAAACTATATTTCTAGTCGCCACTAGGTGGCACAAGGTGTATAACGGAATATAAACATATAGCTGTCTTCGGGTACCGACTCTTTATGTACATGTGAAGTTTTGGATTTTTAGCAGCTTGTGCAGGAGAGTTATTAAGCATTTTGTCCATTGCGGCGAAGGAAATAATAAGCGAAAACTTTGAAGCCCCGCCCCCGTCATATAGTATTTTGGAAACTAAAGATTTTTGTCCCAGTGTTTGTCCCAGGTCTTAAGATGGTATAGCCGGAATTTTAAGGCAGTCGGATGAACCCTCTAGGATCAGGGTGCAAAAGAATGACCCCTGTAAACGTGCAAAAAAGGGCGACTTTCAAATATTCATAACTCACTTCCTGTTCATATTAGACTTTTGTCGTCAAAGAAATATATGTACAACCCGGGGTACTACACGTGCCCGGCAATTTTCGGAGGCCTAGGTCAAATGGGCCAGGATTTCCTTAGATTTTTCCCATTCTGGTTGGCGCTAGAGAGCCATTTTGTTTGCGTCGTTTGCGACAACGCCAAAATATAAAATTTTTCGCCATGCCCGATGAGACTGCCAAGTTTGGTGAGTTTTCCTGCATGTTTAGAGGGTCAAAAATGCGATCGAACGATCGGAAAATAGAAAAAAAATAATAATAAAAAAATAATTAAAAAAAATTTCTACAAAAACAATAGGGACCTCGCAGCGGTCGCTGCTCGGGCCCTAATTAATTTGATCAATGATTAATTGTTAGACCGTTATATGCATATTCACAGTTTTTGTATGGTATGCATGGACTTAACGCCGATCTGGTCAACCGAATCAGATCAGCCGATATTTTGTATTTTATGTTCATTGCAGTCATGTATTGTCCATAATTGCACTTTTTGTATGGGATTGCTTCATGAGGAAATGTACAATACATATAATGTTATGATTTCATTTTAGATAAGGAGTCTGCGGAGGATGAAGTTTCGGAAATAGACACAATTCAGCTGTGCCTGAAGATTAAATGCAACAGGGACACCAGAGCAAGCAAAGATTCTTCTGATCCACGGAAACACCATCTAAACAACAAAGGTAAGGCTAACAACAAAGCCAGGACGTTATTGGCATTCTAACATTTTATTTCACCATACAGTTGATGTTTTGGTGTTTTTATTTACATGAATAAGGAATTTCAAAATAAATTCACCTAGTTATACCCAATTTTAACCTTCCGAAAAATGAGATGTCAGAAATCAACCAAGCGTATAATTTCAGCCACTACAATTCAGGTCTTTAAAGGGACCCAGACATGAGCAACAATCGTCTTCTGGACACCCTAACACTGCATCGAAACACTTTTGAGAAATTCCACCTTGTTGGAGAATGACATGCTCCATTAGGGAGGTCTACTGTTCGCCTAGCATGACCTGAGCAGATGTCGGTGGTTGTGGCTGAGGCTAGACTGCTTTCATGTGGTTCTCTTTACAAAATGAATTGGTCATGGCCACGGCTCACCTGTTCCACATGCTTGTTAACACACTGAGTCTATCACATTCGTACTTGTACACAAAGAAAAGCATGATGAATGACTACACACCAACGCCAGCAGCAGCATGAAATACGTTTGCAAAGAAGCATCTCATTTCTTTTTTTTTTTTACACTTTGATTTTTCTTTTCCCTTAACACATTTGAAAATATAGTCTTAACAGAATGTAAAGGGGAGTTCCTGCGGGGGGCGGGGTGGGGGCACACCACACGAACAAAGGGCTCCACATTTCAAATGCGTTTCAGTTTCCCTCCCTCTTCTTTCTTTTGGCAATCATTATTTCCCGCTAGATTATTGTACATTGTCCCTTTTTCCCATTTCTGGTCTCGAGTACCCTGCAGTTTCATACAGAAAGTCATTATCTCCATTGTGCGGATCTCCTCCACAATTACCATCCATTGATCTTGATTAGGTGGTTCCACATTACACCAGTTTCTAGTTATGGCTTTTTTACTTCCCACGAACATTATATTCCCCAGATATTTCTGTCCATCATATATCAATCCCTTGCTGAAGTCATTCATGTACAAAGTCTTACAGATAAAAGGGACATATACAATATACTTTGCTGGGCCTTCCACATCCCAAGCCATTGTTGCTCTGTGATTTCTATCCCAAATTCAGATTACTACTTCTTTATATAATGGGTTGAGTTTTTATTTGCTACCAATGCTTTTTATAATGCAAAAAGTGGTGACCTTATATGATTTGATCAAATGTTGAGTTATCTTCCATATTTCTCTGGTGAGATCCATTCTGATCATCTTCCTATAATAATCCCTTACTTGTAAATATCTATAAAAGTCATTATTGTCCTTTTCATCTCTGGAGTTAACTCTATTGTTGAAGTAAACCATCTTTCTATGTCTTTTTGAATTTCACGCTAATAATATCATATTTCACCTTGTACAGACGTTCGATTTTTGGTGATGTGGACCACCAAATATTTTAGCGTTTCTTGATTCCAATTGAAATTAAAGGTTTCTTGTCTGAATTTGATGGAGTGTAGTGTATTTTCAGTGTCTGTGTTTTTGATATATGAATCTTATATACAGATACGTGGCTGTATGTTTTGAATCGTTTCATTAATGTGGTGTCCTGTCTGGGGTTCCTATGATGTCATCGGCATGAAGTCCAAGCTTGTTTTTTTTAATTATTAGGGCAACTCCTTCTATCCTATATTCGATCATAGTCCATCTCTGCCGACATGCACAAATTTATTTTTCATTGTAGCGGTAGCGCCACCTACTGGTTAAAGCAAATACACGTCATTTTCGTTGATTTGCTCCGAGCAGGTTAACGAGGTGAACCTTATATTTGCTCCGAGTGTTCAGGCCTTCAGGATGTCAAAATACGAAATTTGTCATTTTTTGTGGAAAGCTGTGGGCGCAGCCAATAAAACAACGCAGATTTTCAAGGTTTAAACGTTAACGAAACCTTAATAAAACTCGTGAAACGTTGCAATCACATCAGACCAGGCAAAACATTTTATTAGTTTATTGTTCATATTTTAAAAAATGGCTCCCAAGCACCCCCCTCAAAATTTTCAAAGAAGGGGCTCCGAATGCATGTTTCACCTAGCTATTTGAAAATTTGATGCATGTCCAAAAGCCAAGACAAGTACATAAAAGTTTCTTGGAGTCATATGCAAAGTTGCAAAGGAAGCCGGGCATTTTGAATTCACTTCAAAGTTTGGCGTGGCTTTGATGACAAAAGGTGCTCTAAGTTTTACTACGCAATAATATCTTGTAAAGTTTTCTCACATTTGATAATGGCATAGGCCTGAAGACAATAAAAACGTATTTTCAGTGAATTTTTCAGTGTAGTGGTAGCGCCACCTACTGGCTAAAAGAAGTAAATACTTCTGTAATGGCAACTCCTTCTGTTTTACTTGCCACTGTAGGAGCGGGTTAATAATAACCAGTCTGACGCGACAAAACTTACAACTCAGGATCTTCGTTTCACAGGTTCACTATTATTTCCAATAACACAAAACATAAGGCTGGTCGAGGTCGTTGATCAATGTCGTGGTTTGAGGTCGCTGATCGTGGTTGCCGTTGCCGGAGCTCGTTGATCAGTGTCGTGGTTGTCGTTTCGGTTGTTAGAGTCGTGGATTGATGTTGCTTATCGGCGTCGTGGATTGATGTCGCTGACGCGTCTTTGAATTGATGTCGGTCAGAAAAACTGTCACCACCACCGACCTTCTGAATATGTTTTCGTGGCATGTCACATGACCAACATTTATACTGCACGTCACATGACTACTGCTCACGTGTTGCTCGTTAGTTAATCAATACCGCTTCTTACGCACGCAATACTAAACTAAAATTTCTTCTTTCATGAAGTTACATCATGCATCTAAATAATGTTTAAAAGATAACAATAATGAATTCAAAATAAAGAAAACATTTCTCAATATGGCTCTTACAACTTCATTCTTTGATGTTTTTCCTCCTAACAGGTGAACAAGATCTGCCTCATATTTGCTCAGAAGAGTATTTAGGCCTTTACGCTATTGAAATACAAAATCTTTTGCAAAAAAGCTGAGGGCGGTGAAACGCACATTTCGCCAATAAAACATTGATTTTGATGGACGAAACAGCACGAAAATTTATGAAACTTTGCATTCTCACCTGGCCTTGCGAAAAAATTTATATTTTATAGTCGTAAACGATACAAACAAAATAGCTCTGTAGCGTTACCTAGAGTAACAAAATAAAAACCAACCCCGGCCCATTTGACCTTGGTTTATGAAAATTGGCAGGCACATGTAACACCCTGACAGGTACAAAAAAGTCCATTGTCTAAAGTTTGCAGGAATTAAGCTAAAAATTTACAGAGTGCATACTTTCGCACCCATGTTCAGAAAAAAATCATCCGATTGACTTCGTGGACACTACACGGACGCAATGATGAGCAGCATCTACGCATGGTTGGACAACCCGGTGAAGTTTGAGAAGTCTCACGGCATCAATTACACCCTTGACATGGGTATTCAAAAGTAAAATATTTGGACCTCACTTGAAATCTGAAGCTGAGTGGGGCAGATAGTCTACACCTCGACCTGTCCCCAGCAGATAACAGGCCTTGCCTTTGTCTCGAATGCTCTCTCTATACCCATGACGCTCGCTCTCTTCAACCTAAGACTTGTTGTCTTCAACCAAACTCTCTCTCTCCAACTCTTCAAGATTGCCCCAGAGAACAAACTCGAGGGCGTTTTGGCTCCCAAATTTAGTTTTTGTGAACTTTAGTTGGTTTGGGATTTTTCCAATCCCTCTGACTCTGGAGTGGCAAATAGTTAGATTCCTAGTTCCTCACCCACCAACACGCACGTGGCAGGTGAAGCCATGAAAATCCAGCTTTTGTGAGCGCTCGCTAAGGCCACGAGCCCGCTCCACTCCATCCATGATTGCACAACGTCACGTGAGTCCCCATCGAGCTTTGCCTGTCCAACTGCCACATTTGTTCCTCTTTGGTTGGTACTTTTCTCTTTTTATTTTTTTCCTTCTCTTTAAATGCAAGCATTTCTCCGGCTCGCAATCAGATAAACACTCTTAAGAGTGACCCAATAGTTGTTACAATGGAGATATAATGCATGTTGAAATATATGCGAGATGGAATGAATATATGGGTGAGGACATAATTGTCTAATTTTGTGTAATAACCGTCACATGCCACATAGCTAGGGGGCAGTGTTACTTGGGGTAAGGAGGGGAGGGCACAGGGTGGTGAAAGAGGAGTGTCTTTGCTGTGGAGGAGAAGGTGGCAGTGGCGAATAAAGTGTTTACGAGTTGTCAACATTTGGAGTTTTCATTCAAGCTAACATTGGTAGCAGAGGATGGTTAGCAACTACAGAGTTCCGCCACCGTTTGAAGAAGGAAAACCCTACGAAAGCTGTAAAAATGAAGTCGTAATATGGACAAGAGTCACCGACTTGTAAAAAAAGAAGCAAGCCCTCGCGGTGGCTTTGGCGCTATCAGGTAGGGCGCGAGAAAAAGCGATGGAAATTCCAGTAGGTGACTTAAACCAAGGCACGGGAATGAACACTTCATTTGCCAAACTTGATGGGCTGTTCCCAAAAGAAGAAAAAGACGGAATATACGAAGCCTACTCCAATTTTGACCGCATTATGTAAGACGTGAATGGCTCCATGGCGGACGATATTTTTGAGTTTGAACAGCGCTATTCACGAATGCGGAAATACAACACGGAACTACCCGATGCTGTTTTAGCGTTTAAGCTGCTGGACACAGCATGCTTGGAGATGACAGACAGGCTGCTGGCTTTAACAGCATGCAGCGACTTAACATTTGCTAATATGAAGTAGGCACTGAATAGGATATTTGGCGCAAATGCGAGTGCTGCGGCGGATGCCATCAGCCAGGAAACTGTATGCTACGGAGCAGCAACGAAAAAAAAGGCAAAGCCTGGCAAAAGAACACTCGGCAGAAAACTCCACAGAATGGTACAGATCCCCTTGACAAGTTTGGACGGCGATCAAAATGTGCAGTGTGTCAAAGCACGTTTCACTGGGCTTAAGACTGCCCACACAGAAGTGAGAATGTCTCAACTGAGGATCGTCAAACGGAAGTTGAAGAGTGTAATGTTACACTGCTAACCAAGGAATCACCTACAGATGCAGAAATATTCATGAATGAATGTTTTGGCTCAGCTATAATAGATACTGCTTGTACCAGAACAGTATGTGGACAACAGTGGCTTGAGCACTACAGCTCGGTATTGGGAAAGAAAAGTGCAAATACTATGAAAGAGACTGTGACGGAGCAGCTCCGTCAATAAGGACGGTACAGGATGGTCCCGGGAACGCAATTGCGCACACGCATGCACCGCACATTCCCATACTGATGCATTCATTTCCATCCCGTTTAATACATACGCACCCACCTGGCACCACATCAATACCACTTCAGTCACAGTTTTAATAGAGCGACCGAGGGTGCACGCTTTGTTGTTTTATTATGGATGGAAGCATATATGGACGCACACGCGCGCACGTTCAAGTTAACACTCAACAGTCACGAGACGCGGCAGACAACAGACACAACATGACACGACATAGAGGAAGACCAAACAGAGGGGGAGCTTCCGCATTTTTTAAATATGTTTGTTTTGCGTGACAATTATGTCAGGTGATGCCCAAGGGGAGGGGCGAAGCGTATATAGAGGGGGTTGTTTGTGAAAGAGGGGGGAGAGGAAGAGAGGTGCTGCAGTGAAGGTAGTGCTGGAGAGCGAGACAGTGATGCATTTTGCAACGTAGCTGACATGGTAGTTGTGGTTGAACTCCATTCAGTGGTTTTGTAAATATATAGACACCCTTATTTTTGTAAATTACGATATTTTCACTTTTTTCTGGGTTTTTTGGACCTTTTGGGGACCTTTCACTGTGTTGCACTTTGGAAGGGCTGCACAATAAACATCACTGTTGCACATATTCTGGCTACGCTATTTATTTTGGAGGAGGAAAAACAAAGTCTCAGACCATTTAAGTTTGGAGATGGAAAAGTGGTCTACTCTGTGGAAAGTGTGAAGATACCTCCGAAAATTGGGCACACAAAGTGTAATATACAAATACAAACTGAAGTTGTACCTGTTGAAATCCCCCTGCTTATGAGTAAGTCATCACTAAAAAGAGCAAGAACAGTTTTGGACATGGAGCGTGACAACGTAGTAATGTTCGACCAACCTGTCAAACTGGATTTTACTAGCTCTGGGCATTACTGTGTAAGCACTGTGGACAATGATGGAAAATGTAATGCCAATGTGGAGCATGTGCCAGCTACTGAGGAAGAAATACTGACAACAGATGAAATGACAACCGATGAGAAGATGAAAGTTTTAGAGAAACTTCACAAACAATTTGGACATGCCTCTGCTGACAAGCTACAAAGACTTTTGAGCAGTTCTGGGAACAAGGATTCTGGCTGTGCCAACCTGCTACTGAATGTAGTAAGTCAATGTGGAGTATGTAAAAAATCTAGTAGGCTTAAACCAAAACCAGCTGTTGGCTTACCGCTTGCACCAACGTATAATGAAACAGTTGTAGATTTGCACGAGCTGGAACCGGGAGTATGGTACCTACATATTATTGACCAGTTCACTCGTTTTAGTGCAGGGAGTGTTCTGACTACAAAGAAGTCTTCTGAGATCGTCAAACATTTTATTCATGATTGGATAAGTGTTCATGGCCACCCTAAAAGTGACAATGGTGGGGAGTTTAATATTGAAGAAGTGAGAGACATGGCTGAGAATTTTAACATGGAAGTAAAAACAACAGCCGCCTGTAGTCCTTGGAGTAATGGGCTATTAGAACGACACAATTGAACCCTTACTGAAATTATAATGAAAGTGAAGACAAGCACTGGATGCAACTGGAGCACTGCTATGGATTGGGCTTTGATGGCAAAGAACTGCATGGCTAGTGTCCATGGCTACATCCCACATCTGGTGGCGTTCGGACAGAATCCCAACCTACCTTCTGTGTTGATTGAAAAAGCACCAGCTCTAGAAGGCACCACAAAAAGTGAATGGGTCGTGAAGCATATTTCAGCTCTGCATACAGCAAGAAAGGCTTTTACTGAAGCAGAATCTTCTGTGAGAATTCGTAGTGCACTAAAGAAATGGCTACGTCACACAGATGAGAAGTATGAACTAAGGTGACAAGGTTTACTACAAACGCATCGACTGTCCAGAATGGAAAGGGCCAGGAGAGGTGATTGGACAGGATGGTGCAGTTGTTTTTGTTCGACGTGGAGGCACCTGTGTTAGTTCATCAACTCAGACTGAAGAAGTTTGCTTAGGAATATGATGATGATGTTTCTCAGATTAACTGTGAGAAAAGACCAATAATAAGCAACGGTGTACCGTTGATGCGGCTGAGGAGTTGGAATAATAATAATAATAATAATGATAATAATAATAATTTGCCCTTTATTAGTCCCACAATGGGGAAATTCGAGATTCGAACCCAGGCCTCCTGGGGAGACTGGGTCCTGAACGCGGCGCCTTAGACCACTCGGCCATCCTGGCATCCATAATATTCCCTTTATTAGTCCCACAATGGGGAAATTCGAGATTCGAACCCAGGCCTCCTGGGGAGACTGGGTCCTGAACGCGGCGCCTTAGACCACTCGGCCATCCTGGCAGGTGAGCCACATGCCAAGTACATGGAGAATGTACTCTTGCGAACACAAGGGCTGAAGGACAAGAGCATGAGAGAAATATCAAGTTCAAGACTGGTTAGATTGTAACATTCAAAAACTCGGAAACCAGCATTCAACAAACAGCAAAGGTTTTAGGATGTGCAGGAAAAGCGACTGCCAAAATATAAAAATTGGTACAATTTTGAGCTGCTTGAGCCTGCGAAAGTGGCCGGAATCAACGAATGATCAGATGGATGTTTCACAATTAGAGGATTTTCAAATCCAGGTGGATCAAGATGTGACGGACATATTTGTGACAAATGATGTCTTATTTGAAAGCCAAAAACAGTGAAATACAGAATTGGAGAAAAAATTGTGTTTGAGGAAGTTGAGGACAAGGGACAAAAGTACATATCCACACGATGGGTATGCACTCTGAAAGAGACAGTGACTCGATTAGTACCAAAAGCAAGGCTTGTTGCAAGAGGATTTGAGGAGCTGCAAGTTTCTGAGCTACAAGAAGAGTCACCAACCTGTGCCTCAGAGTCGCTGAGGATTCTTGTCGCTGTGATTTGTCAAAGACAGTGGACACTTCATTCGATGGACATAAAGTCAGCCTTCCTACAAGGTACGGAACTGCCTCGCGTCATTTTTGTCAAACCTCCTCCTGAAGCCAACTGTGGAGGGACGCTTTGGAAATTGAAAAAGTGTGTGTATGGTTTAGCAGATGCCTCTCTGTATTGGTATAACAGAGTGAAGGACATAATGATTGATGGAGGAGGTACAGTATCCAAAGTTGACCCAGCAGTTTTCTACTGGCTGGACAATGAGAAAAACGTTCTCAAATGTTTGAAATGACTGTCATGGCGCATCTCAGTCAAGTTCAGTGTTGATCGTGAAGCTCATGTTAATTTTTCGTTTGTGGGTGTAGGTTTTGTTACTTCTGACAAAGGAATAAAAATACACCAGGGCACATATATTGACCATTTACAGCCGTTACATCTCACTCCATCATGTGCATCTGAGCATACTTCACCTGTCACTGAAGAGGAGGGAGATCAGTTAAGATAAAAAATAGGGCAACTTTTGTGGGTTGCAAGACAGAGCAGACCTGATGCCATGTTTGATGCCAGTAATCTGGCTTCAAACCTCAAATGTGCTACCATACAGACAATTATTGAAGCAAACAAAGTTTGTATCTAAACTCAAGACCAAGTCAGTTGAGTTAAAATTTCAACCCCTTGGGAAAGTTGGTTGCATTCACTGATGCATCTTATGCAAATCTATCTGATGGGGGTACTCAAGGTGGGCACTTTGTTGTTTTGATGGGTGAAAATGGACAGTTTTCTCCCATTTGTTGGCAGTCAAAAGAAAATTAAGAGAATTGTCAGAAGTACACGAGCAGGTGAGACACTAGCTATGTCTGAGGGAATTGACAATGCCATTCTTCTGTGAACTTTATTCTCAGAGCTGTATGCTGGTAGTGCTGATCGACCTGTGCCAATAATTTGTGTTTCCGATAATCACTCACTTATGGATGCTTTGAAATCTACTAAGCTTGTTGCTTAAAAAAGACTGCGCTTGGAAATCAGTTCTATTAAGGAACTGATCCAAGCCAAAAGGGTTAAACAGGTTCTATGGTTAGACAGTCGAGATCAACTGGCAGACTAAAGTCTAACTAAAAGGGGAGCATCTCCAGCCGTGTTGCTCAAGGCACTCCATGAAGGGTATTGGAGAATTAAATAAACTAGCCAACATACTGTTTACTCAGTTAGTTTTAAAAAAAAAAGGAAAAATACATTCATGTTATATTGTAATTGAATTTAATGTTTCATGTTTTGCTGTTAAATTGAGCAATTGTATTTTTATTTTTATTTATTTAAAGAGACAGAGATTGTTGTCTTATTTTGTGTAATAACCTTCACATGCCACACAGCTAAGGGGCAGTGTTACTTGGGGTAAGGAGGAGAGGGCACGGGGTGGTGAAAGAGAGAGTGTCTTTCCTGTGGGGGGAGAAGGTGGCAATGGCGAATAGTGTGTTTACGAGTTGTCAACATATGGAGTTTTCTATCAAGCATACAATAATTCCCTTCTCAAAGATGATAGAAAGCAAAAGAGCTCGATTTTTAAGTCCATCTAACTAATATGACACGGTTTTACTGAAGTTTTCATGTGCGACGGATTGACGTGGATTGTTAAGTTTCATTTCTCGAAGCAGCGGGTTGCAGTCAAAGTTGCGCAGTGTTGTGTTTCAGCTTTGTGCATTATATAGCTAAGATCAGCGGAGTGCTTCACGACGGTCAAATTGTTTTGGTGCTTGAAGGTAACGTTACTCGCGCCGCTGCTTTATGTACCCATAGCTAGCTTAATGCCTTTTTTCAGGTCAGCACGAGCCACACTGTACAGGGCTCACCTGACCTGAAGGCAGTGTCACGGGCCTTGAGGAGAGGGCGAACCTGGCTGGACATCCAGGGTTTCGCGTTTGGGAAGGTCCGTATGGACTTGTTCAGGGACACATTTTCAATGCAGAACTTGATGTAGTCCAGTACACATTGTGTGTAAACATCATGGTCCTGATGATCAAAGAGGTCTGTGTGTTGGAAGCAGTCCTGTAATTCATCATGGCGGTTTCATGCCATGTTTTAACAGTCTTTGTGGTGGGCCTGAATCTGCGTCTGAGATGGGTGTACGCAGGTGTGAGCAGCAAGGACAGGTGCTCTGACTGGCCAAGGGGGGCGAGTGGGAAGGCTCTGTATCCGTGCTTGATGTTTGAGTCCACATGGTCAAGAGTGATGTCTCCCCTCGTTGGGCACTTGACATGCTTGGTGGAACTTTGGGAGTACAGTCTTTAAATTGCCCTTATTAAAGTCTCCCGCTATTGAGTGAACGCCATCAGGGTGGGGCTGTTGTTGTTTATGGATGACTCACGTGAGTAGTGAGAGCACCGTGCTAGTGTTAGCATCAGGAGGGATGTAAACAGCAGTGACGAGCACTACTGTTAGCTCCCTCGCGAGGAAATAAGGCCGGCATTTAACGGACATGTACTCTATGTCGGGGGAAGAGTGCTTCTCAACGATCACGCTGTTATTGCACCAGTTCTCATGCACGTAAACACAGAGCCCCCCACCCCTGCTCTTACCGGTGTCTCTCGTTCGGTCCGCGCGATGTAGCGAGCGCCCAGCTAGCTGGATGCTAGCGTCGGGAACCTTGGCGTGCAGCCAGGATTCCGTGACGATGATCACACAGCTGTCTCGCACATAGCGGTTTCCCAGGATTTGTAATTCCAGATTGTCGATATTATGGACTGCGGATCTGGCGTTGATGAGGTAGAGACTTGGCAGTGGTTGCTTGTGGGGCTGATGTCGTAGCTTTAGTAGGACACCGGACCTGCAGCCCCGCTTCTGCTTCCTCTCCCTCTGTCGTCTGCGTCGCCTCCCGGTCCCAATGACAATCCACGGTGAGCCGGGCGGCCTCGCTAGTTCGTCAGGAATTTTGCGATCATAGCACCACCCCGTGAAATGGAAAACGCTTCCAGTAACCGTGCCGGTATTTAAATCATTTAAATGCTCGGCTTTATTGCTACCTGGCCCCACCCCCACCATTGTTGCCGTTGTCTACCCCCCCCCCCCCTAAAACCACACAGTGACTATTTAGACGACTTCTCCACTCTGCTTCCCCAGCTGTCCGCTCTCTCTCTTAATGTGCTTTTATTCGGAGATTTTAATATTCACATTGAAAACAATCACCTGGGCCTCGCCAAAGACTTTTTATCATGCCTGGACAGTTTTGGTGGAGCAACAACACAAACGCTCTCCATAGGAAGGGTCAGAGCAGACTCTTCCTACTCAGGAGGCTGAGGTTCTTTGGCGTTCGGGGGACACTCCTCAGGATCTTCTATGACTCTGTGGTTTCATCTGTCATTTTCTATGGAGTGGTCTCCTGAGCAGGAGGCATCTCGGGCCGGGAGTAAAAGAGGCTGGACAAACTGCCAGCTCTGTCCTGGGCTGCTCCATAGACTCTCTGGACTCAGTGGGGGTTAGGAGGATGACGGCGATACTGTCAACACTGCTGGACAACCCAGCCAATCCCCTCAAGACACTCTTACATCACTCCACAGCTCCTTCAGTGATAGACTGTTACACCTTTGCTGTGTGAATGAGAGATTTCGCCACTCCTTCCTGCCGGCTGCTGTCAGACTTTTTAACAAGAACATTGGGTCAAGCCTACAAACGGGAGGGCATTAGTGCAATTGTGCAGTCCTAGGATGCAATGCACACTACCACTGTACTTTATCCAATGGTGTACTTAAATATTGACCAATGATGTATTTTGTTTAGTATTCTTATCATTGCAGTATTTCAATCATTGCAGTACTTTTATCATTGCAGTATTAACATTGCAGTACTTTTATCATTGCAGCACATTAATCATTATAGTACTCTTATCATTGCAGCATTTTTATCATTGCAGTATTTTTTTATCATTGCAGTATTTTTTATGATTGCAGCATTTCTATTTATTTCCCCTCTTGTACCATGGACAGACATTAGGTGTGTTTCATTACACTAGTATATGTTGTGAGATGGGTGTATATACACATGGGGATTTGTGTATATACTGTGTATGTCCGCATGCTTTTTATGTATGTCGGCTGCTAATGTTATACATTAACGGCTACATTACACCGCCGCCTCTGTGCTGCAAATTTCCTCATTGTGGGACTTTTAATGGACATCTTTATCTCCCTCAAACTGCTCTTCAGATTCAATATAACCACTCACTTCCTCCTCACTGTCACACTCTGCTTGTCAGCCTTTAAGTCTCCTTACCCAAGCTCATTCCGTAACATAAAGCACATCAACACCGAAATACTCTGCTCCAACATCGATAAAATCACCATCTCCCCTGAACATTCCCCCATGCCTGATACACTTGCAATTCCCTAGCCCCACTGAAAATATGCACCGTCTCCTTCTCTTAAACCTCCCCCGGTATTCAGAGCCATGAAAACAAAAGTTCGACAACTGGAACGACTTTTTAGGAAAACTGGTCTCACTATCCACAAACAAATGCACATGGAACACACCGCTCTATACAAAAATACCATTGCTTAAACCATAACAACCTACTTCTTTGGTCTAATTTCATTATAAGCCGTCAACACTAAAGAACTTTTTTCACTTTTTAACAACATTTTTCAGCCACCCAACTCCCTTCCGCCACACATGTACTCAACTGGCACCTGCAACTCCATAAATCTCCTTTTCATTGAAAAAATAAAAAATATCCAACACCTCGACACAAATCATCTCTCTTTCTGTTCCCCTTCTATTCTTTTCATGCATATAAGCATTTCTGAGCTTTCTAGCGTAGTTGGCTCCATTTCGGAAAAGTCATCATCTTCCTCTCCCTCACTAGGGATTCTAAGACCTCACCCTTTTCTTTCTTCTACGAGTCTTTTTATCTTTTCACATAACTCCTGGTGTTCCTTATACTTAGACGCTTCCCTCGTCTGTTCAAGGCCCACCAGTTCGTATTTTATATCAGCCATTCCTGCCAAAGTTTTAACAATCGGGTCCCACACAAGGTCTGTACTCACTCGCTCGACCACTCTGTATTTTTCCATCATGCTAATCCACCACTCCAGCCAACCAGCAACTACTCTGCGGCTGAAGCCCTGAAGCGGGTGGCTCACTATTACGGTCATCACACCCGTCTCTCCGGGTTTTTCTACGCAATACTGGCCATCCTGCGCAAGGGCATCATCAACCACTGTTGGAAGCTCCTCCGGTCGAACGGATGGATTCCATGACTGCAGGACCTGCCATTTAACTAGGCTTCCACTGTGTAACACAAGTCTTATCGGTAGTTTGTGTTGTCCTAAAGGCTGAGGAGTAGACCTTGCCGCCGTGTCTTCCCCATCAGAAGGGCACGGGAGCAAGTGTAACTCTGTCTCTTCCTCGGCCATTCTTAAGTGTATTCTATAGCCCGCCTTGCTGTTCTCAAGTTGTAGGAGCGGAGCTGCCTATTTCTGAAGCCTTCCCGTGCGCTTTGGGATAGAGACGTACTACAGCTCCTGGTTACTCAGCGTCGCCTTTCGTGCGCTGCTTCTTTCCACACAGGACTCTCAGCTTTGAGCGTGTCACCTGTTCTCGACAGCTGATTTCCTTTACTATACGGTGGGACGTTTTCTAGATTTGAACAAATAGTTACTATACCTTAACTTGGTCAAAAATCCATTCAGTCTGAAGAAAAGGTTCAAAATTAATCCAAGGCAAAAAGGAAAAACCAAAAAATCCAAGTGCAAAATGGAAAAAAAAAAAAATTCCTTCTGCAATGAAAAAAATATCAACCTATCTGGTCGATCTTCCAAATCTGTTCAAAAAGGTGAAAAGGAAAGGATAGGGAAGGGAGATAGGAAGGGTGCCTGTTTCGGCTAACATGGGTAAGGTGTCAGCGATCAAGGCAAAAGGGAAATAAATGTCACGAGGCACTCCGCAATACGACAAGAAAGAATAAGGTAATTGAAACAAAAATGGAAATCGAAGATATCCTACAAAAGTGATAGGTAAACGTATCCAACAAGGAACGCCTAAGTAACACAAAACTTAGTTTATCATCAAAAAGGTTCAAGGAATCGCCTCTCTATTCCACTGAGTAGTTCAGCTGCAACCTCCTTCACTATTCTGGCACAAATCTGACTCTCTGTCAGTTGCTCCTCAGTTTTGTTGCTTAAATTGAGGACCCCCCCCCACCACCACCACTCTACTTCCAGTGGGTGGCCCTATCCCTAGGCCCAGCCCCCTCCTTCTGCGAGCGCTCCGCGGCTCGCGCTGCAAGATACACTATCAGTATCTTCACTGTCAACCAGAGCAGTAGGTCGCAGTGTAGCCCCATTTACTTTGAATGGTCTTTTACACTCACACTAGAGTGCATACTCCTATGGGGTGCTGGCCTCCGTATGTCTGACACAAAAATTAGCACTATCTTTCCACGACACAAGTCCCCTTTAGACCTATGAATAAAAAGTACTTTTCCTAGAAACACTATTCTTCAAAGTGACTAATTCTGCGTCCTCTCAGGGTCGTCTGACATAACAATTTATCAGCGAGTATCGTCCTCCAAGTGTTGTTATGCCCAATACTTAGCAAAATGCCTACTCGGGTTCCTTAAGGGCCCCTGATCAATCCCGATATTTGTCATAAATCAATCAGTCAAGCCCCACGTTGGGCGCCACATGTCAGATTCCGCTTACCAATCGGGATTGTGGGTCCCTAGACCGGCTCTCCGTCCAATGGGTCCGAGGGCGGTGGAAGTGTGAGAAGGGCGCAGGGGTGCAAAAGGACGAGCTCGTTTACAGAGTCCCTTTTCACCGCGCCCCTCTCCGCATCGCGCCTTTTTATTATTTTTAAGCCGGCGTTGAGGCGAAATCTCCTAGGTTCGCTAACTGCCCTGTATTATTGTTTTTATATCTATGCGCATTAATTTGTAATTTTTACCTTTTACGGAGCCAATTTGGTCCTCCGTCGCTCGCGAGGCCACCGATGAGTGACCGTGCAGAATCTGGAGCTCCGCGATCCGACCACTTCGTTTTTACGACTGCTTCGCCTCCGTGAATCTTGTTGCATTTGTTATTGACCTAGTGGATTTTCGCTGTCCTGGTTAGGACCGCGCAGATTTGTTTTTTATGTCTCCTTTCTAAAGCCGGAGTAAACTTTTTTTGTTGTTGGTTTGTTTTATTTTTAGGTTGTTGGTACAAAAGGGGCCCCTCCAACGGGGAGGGGGTCCCCAGCCGTTCGTTCGAATGCGAAGGGTCGAGTGCTGCGAATGAATCAAATAAGGAGGACAAAGATGGGTTATAATCGAAAATGTTACCAGATTTAATTAGGAACACTAGGGATTGTGTGACATACATACAGCAAGTACAATTCGAACCCGCCAGTCGCGGGATACAAAAAGGACAAACACGACGGTATCACCCCGCGGTCACGATCGTTAATAAGATGTTCATGAAAGCGAAAAGGGGTTCAAAGCGAATAAAGGAATTTTAAATCGTCATTCATCAATTCGAGTTCAAATAGTGAGCCTCCTGAGAGTGATCAGTTCCCGAAGAGCCCGGGGTTCAAATTAGCGATAAGGCGAAATAGGGGGGAAAACCAGAAATAACTCGGACAAATCGACTAGGCTCTCTCTATTTACTTAAACGCGCATCTCTTATGTTATTTCTTCGGTTTTCATTACCTTATCGTGGTTAAGCCTTTTAGTGGTGTCCAATCGATAGAGGAAAAGTAAAACCCATCCCGCCGAGGGACCAGAGTCCGGGGCGAGAGAGGGTGGAAAAAAGCATAAGCCCTGAAAAAGGGGAGAAAAAAATGCAAAAATAGAATCATCCATCAAAGTGTCCCCATGAAATGCAAAAAGAGAGCCCCTTGTGTCTCTCGTGCTAGGCTTATATAGCCCTGCTTGCCTCAAAGTTTCCATTACTCATAGTCACGAGTGAAAGGTTCCACTGATTCACAGCTAGTTAAGTGTTTTCCCAATCCTTTACCACTAACAAGGACATTGACTTGTTTTTCTCTGATCCTCTCAGCTCACTAGTTAAACTTTACCAATGTAATACAATGCAGCTCAATACATTGGAAACATAATATACATGTTGTTACATTCTCTCTTTGCAATCAACAGGTTATAAAACTTTGTTCATTTCTTCTTCATCATGTGTCATCATTAGAGAGTAATAATGTACACAGGTTTTGTTCATACACAAAGCGGTTTCAAAGCAAAGCCATTTTGTACATTATGGCTAAATATGTAACTTGATTATTCTTTCAAAGGTTGCATTTGTTTATACAATACATCGTAAAAGCAATAATCATTCCAACATTAGAACAACTAGTCATCCTGACTAACTGTCTTTCTATTCAGCGAGCCATCCTGACCAACTAGGGGTTTTCCCCTGTGAGTCACTCTGACTAGCTGTCCAACTATGCAGCGAGTCACTCCGACTAGCTGTCTAAGTTAACTAGGGGTTTTCCCCCAATCCATTCGTGTTATGTGATTCATCGTGAGTCATGTGTTGAACATAGCAAAAGCATTGTGAGGCATTGACTTTGGTATGTGTATGTTGTAACTACTTTTATCAACAACAATCACATTAGATAACAATGACTTTGGTACATGTATGTTTTAACTATTATTTATTAATAATAAGACCCCCGTCTGAGCTGGCATGGCTGGACTGGGCTGAACCGGCGTGCCGTCTGTACTGTCGACATCTAGTGTCTATTCTAGAGAATTGTTTGTCAAGGCTAAATTTAGTGACCCTTCTACTAGGGCTTAGCCCAATTTACATCATATTATCTCCTATATGTTCCATCACTTTGCCTGACAAGGCGCGTCACTCGACAAAACCCCTACCTACCTGCCGGTCTCTTTCTACATTTGCACTCCACAATTCATCAGATCTCCCTCACTACTTCCTCTCATCATCAGCCATTATCCATTCTTCTCTCTCCATCGGCATTGTACCATATTTGTTCAGAACTGGAGCTATCACCCCCATTCTGAAGAAACCTGGCCTACACCCCAACAACTACAGTAACTTTCGCCCCATTTCCAACCTACTATTCATTTAAAAAGAATAGTCGCCACTCAACTCCACTCTCATCCCACCTGCAATAACTTTTATTAGCCCTTTCAGTCTGGCTTCCTTCCCCTCCACAGCACTGAATCCACTTTACTCAAAGTCACTTCTAATCTCCTCATTGCAGCTGACTCCGGTTCACTCTCCATTCTCATACTCCTTGACCTGACTGCAGCCTTTGACACCATCTCACACGCCACCCTCCTAAATAGATTTTCTTCCATCGGCATCACCCACACCGCCCTCAATTGGTTCCACTCATACTTCAAAGACCGCACTCAGTTCATCCAGCTCAAATCCTTCTCATCCAAGTCCCTCCTAGTAACCTCAGGTTTGCCCTAAGGCTCAGTCCTGGACCCCCTATTATTTATCATCTACCTCCTTCCCCTTGGCAGCATTTTCCGAAAATTCAATATCGCTTTCCATTGCTTCGTGGATGACACCCAGCTGTATTTCTCCTACAAACCCAGCATATCACTCCCTCCCTCATCCGTCACCTCCTGTCTATCTGAAATCTATGACTGCTTCACTAATAATTTCATGAAGCTTAACAGCGACAAAACAGAATTTCTTCTTTTCGGTACAAAATCAATACTTTCCAAAGTTGGCAGTTTTCCCATTCTCTCGACAGCATTCTATCTTTCCATAAGTATATCAATAACATACCCCGGTCAGCCTACTTCCATCTGCACAATATCAGTCGACTCTGCCCCGCCCTTTCTCCCTCATCCGCTTCTATCCTGGTCCATAGCCTTGTCACCTCTCGTCTTCATTGCTTATGGTAGTCCGTCGACACGACGACGACGCGCCTCATCACGTCTTTGGTGGGCCCTCAGATGGCTGAGGAGGCCTGGTCTGGTCCGGGATCTGCGGTCGCACTGATCACAGTTGAGTGGGCCGCCTTCAGGCGGCCTGTCTCTGAGCTCGTGGCGTCTACGACGCTGCTCTTCTCTTCGATGTACTCCGCTTTGTTCCAGAATGTCAATTCCCCTTGCCACAACATTTTGCCATTCGCTTCTGTCTCTGGCTGTCTGTTCAAATAGCCCCGGATTTATCTGACAGCACTTCATGGCATACTTCAGGTAATCTTTGTATCTTTTCTTCTGTCCTCCGACAGATCTTGCCCCGTCAGACAGCTCGCTGTAGAACACTACCTTTGGCAGGCGGTCCTCTGTCATGCGTACCAAGTGGCCAGCCCACCTGAGTGTGCGGCGCACTGCGTAAGCCTCAATGCTGCAGCATCCTGACCTTGACAAAACTTCATTATTGGTGATGCGGTCCCTCCACGTTATGCCAAGGATTCTTCTCAAGGATGTCAAATGGAAACTCTGCAGAGTGCTCATGTGCTTCCTGTACACGGTCCACGTCTCACAGCCATATAGGAGCGTTGACACGCACACCGCCACATACACAGACACCTTCGTCTCCACCCTCAGACTTCTGTTCTCAAAAACCCTCACCCTTAGTCGTCCAAAGGCAGCACTTGCGAGCTGAATCCTCTTAGTTATCTCCTTGTCAATATTCCCTGTGTCAGATATAATGTTACCCAGGTATTTGAAGCTGTCCGTGTTTTTGAGGTCTTCGCCGTTGATCTGGAAGACTGTTTCATCAGGTGCACCCACACGGTGCAGCACCTCGGTTTTTACCGCATTTATCTTCAGTCCGACTCTTCCATAGGATTCCTCGTAGGTTGCTAACAGCGACTGCAGTGCCTGCGGAGTGTGGGCTACCACGGCAACATCGTCAGCATATTGAAGGTCGCATATTGTTACATTGTGAGTCAGTGTTTTCGCTCTGAAAAAAGCCCCACCGTCTGTGCGGTATCGGATTTTTACACCATGCTCATCCCTGGTTCTCTGGGTCAGCATTGTTACAGCAACCAAGTAGGAGTTGAAAAGTATTGGCGCTAAAACACATCCCTGTTTTACGCCGACAGAGACCTGAAACGGTTCAGAAATATTCCCCCCGTGTATGACGCTTGCAGAGGTCTCTGTATGCAGCAACCTCACCATGTTAACAAATGTGGGCGGACAGCCAAAGCGGCTCAATACCTCATACAGCAAATCACGGGGCACCGTATAAAAGGCTTTCTCCAGATCAATGAATGCTGCGTAGAAGTCCTTGTGCTGCTCTCGGCACTTTTCAAGGAGTTGCCTGCACACAAAGATCACGTCCAGGGTGCTCCGATCAGCTCTAAATCCACACTGCGTCTCTGGCAGGACACGCTCCGTGAAGTGGTACATCAATCTGGAGAGCAGGATTCTTCCAAACATCTTCCCTGCTACATCAAGCAGTGATATACCGCGGCTGTTGCTGCATACAGACTTATCTCCTTTTCTCTTGTAGATAGTGACAATATGGGCAAGCCTCCATTTATCTGGTATTCTCCCTCTGTTCCAGCACAACAGAAAGAACTCGTGTATGAATTGAGTCATTGCCTGCCCACCGTGTTTATAGATCTCAGCTGGGAGACCATCCGGGCCCGGGGACTTCATGTTCTTAAGACCTTCTATTGCTTCTTGCACCTCCTCAATCGTTGGTGCTTCATCCATTTCTTCTATCGCTGGGTAGACTGGCAACTCCTCCAGAAAACCAGGGTCTGCTGGGTTTACAGTATTCAGGACCTGGCTAAAATGCTCCGCCCACCTCTCCAGGATCTCTCCGCTGGACTTCAGCAGCGTTTTACCATCCGCAGTGCGTATGGGAACAGTAGTATTTTTTAGGGGTCCGCACACGCTTCTGACAGATTGATAAAACTCATGCATTTGATTGTTGTCTGACATGCGCTGAATAGCCTGCGCTCTCTGGATCCACCAGTCATTCTGGATCGTACGTAGTCTGGACTGTGTCTCTTGCCTCAGATATCTCCATCTCTCAAGATGAGCCACTGACGAGGGGTTGGCCAATGCTGCATCATGTGCGTTGTTTTTCCTGTGAAGAAGATCGACTATGACTCTGTCATTTTCGTCAAACCAATCCCTGTGTCGTCTGCGCGCCACCTCGAGATACTGAACCGCGCGATCGTAGATATTGCAACTGAAGGTGTCCCATATGTTGTTTAGGTCACTGTTGACATCCAGGCTCCAGTCTTCTATAGTTCCCACTAACACAGATACCTCCTGCTGCCATCCATTTCTCCTTTCTTCGTTGTTTAAGGCGGCTACATTAATGCGCTTGCAGCCTCGGTCCTGCCTACGCCGCATTGGAGGTCGTATATTCATTCTCATTTGAGAGATTAGCAGTTTGTGGTCTGTCCAGCAATCTGCGCCTCTCATCACTTGAGTGAGTGTGATGTCTCTGCGGTCTCTCTGCCTCACTGCTACATAGTCAATCATGTGCCAGTGTTTTGAACGTGGGTGTTGCCAGGTTCCTTTATATTTGTTCTTGAGTTGAAACGTCGTATTTAATAGGACCATCTCGTGCTCAGCGCAGAACGACAGCAACCTGAGCCCATTGCTGTTCATGTTGCCCAGCCCGTGATTACCAATCGCTCCTGGCCACAGTTCGCTGTCCCTGCCAACTCTTGCGTTGAAGTCCCCCAGTACCACCATTTTATCAGTTGTGGGGGTGCTTCCAGCTAGTCTATTTAGATCTTCATAGAACTTTTCCTTTGCTTCATCTGTGTCTCCCAGCGTGGGAGCGTATGCACTGATCACCGTCACAAATGCACCCTTAGCCAGTGGCACTCTTAATGACATCAGTCTTTCACTGTGTCCAATAGGCACATTATCAGTCTTCTCCAGGATATTGTCACGGATGGCAAACCCCACACCATGAATGCGCCTATCGTCCTCTGCCAGTCCCTTCCAAAAGAAGGTGTATTTCTGCCCTACCTCTCTAACAGAGTCTTCACCTGGCAGTCTTGTTTCCTGAAGAGCAGCAATTCCAATGTTGTACCTATTCAGCTCCGATGCAATAAGCGCCGTTCTTCTTTCAGGTCTATCACTGTTGGTGACGTCCATCATGGTCCTAATGTTCCATGTGGCAAAGGTTATTCCTCTAGTTTTCCTATTTCGCTCGTTTCGACCGCAATGTGGGGACAGCCCACCGTGCGCGGTTACGCGGCCAGGCTGTGGTTGGGGCAAGCAATGTTTGAGTCACATTTTCTTGACTCTTCCCCATGTGGGGTGGGCAGTGCTGCCCTTAAATAAGGCTGCCCAGTCACCGAGGCAGGACCGAATGCCACGTTTGCCCCGAGTCCGTGACAGACGACCATCTAACCCCAGTCGCCCATCGTGCAGAATTTCTCCTAGAGACTTCCAGCCCTGTCTAGCTTGTCCCCGTCAGAGATCTTCCATCGCCGTGGGACTTTTGAGCATCAGTGAAGGACGTGATGAGACGGACCTGCACCAGAATCGATTTAGGTGAAGAAGGGTGTGTGCCGTACCCAACCGCACCAGCTTCAGCTCAGTCGGATGGTTGCTGATGGCAGGAGGGAATCTCCAGACGACCAGCATCCAACTGAGCTTGCAGTGGACTGCCGGAATCAGAGTTTGTTATGACCCGCCTTTAGTAGCCAGTCCACCTGGCATAGCCCTCGCCGTCAGACTGCGTTTCAGGGTCAACATCAGCAAGGGATGTTGCTTTGTCGGGTATTGTTTTTCGTCCCGCGGGGTGCCTGATCACCCTCCCCAAGAGCTGAGAGTTCAAGGGGGTTGCCGGTTTAGTCGCCGACGGCCCGACCATGAGCTGGCAGTACTGGGTTACATGATTACCAGTAGCGAGAAAGCATCTTCCCGGCCAGACGTCTTCATTATTGCAACGCTCTCCTCTTTGGCCTCCCCCACAAGTCCCCCCCATAAACTTTAACTGGTACAAAACTCAGCTGCTCGTCTCAACACAAGAGCACCCTCGTCTCATCACATCACCCCAGTTCTCCTGCAACTTCACTGGCTTCCTCTTAAATTCCGGATCCAATTCAAACTGCTGCACTACACCTTCAAAGCCATCCATAACTTGCAAATTGAATGTATTATTATTATTATGATTATTATTATTATTATTATTAATTTTAACACCGTCAAAGAATGTACTATTTTTACCTTTGGGGTTGGGAGGTCTAAACATTGATGCCTGCTTGCCTCCTCACACTTAACAAAAGATAAGTGTAAATGTCAGAAATATATCCATTCTTGTTCTTGTCCGCTTCAGCCTGTGTAAGTGGAGAATCGATCGGCACGTTATTTTTTATATTTGCGGTGGCGTGGATGAGTGGTCGTTTCCTAGCCTAGAGGTTATGGGTTTGATCCGCAGGCATTGTGACCATGTGGAAGTATCCTTGAGCAAGATACTTAAACCCCAGTTACGCCTGATGGTATGTAATCAGTAGGTAGATGAGGTAATAGTATGAATCAATTTGAGTACCAAAGGTAGAAAAGCGCTATAAGTGACAGCCCATTCACCATTTGCAGACCATTTTGTGGAGGTGATCACATGAGCTCATGTTTGATGTCAATAAATCCAAACTATTGTGAGGAACGCTTTTATACTTTCACAGGTTGAAAGTGGAGAAGAATAGTATTGTCCATTTGCATTTTGGTGGCGATCGGTTGCCATTTTAGACAACAGAACTGACAATTCACGCAATATTACGTACGTAGACGTTGAATCTAGAAGAAAAATAACAATCCGGACTCCAATAGGAGGCGTGCCAATTTGTTTTACCATCGAGAGACTGTTGACGTACTGTGTCTCCACCTGGTACAGCCGCTGCACTGAGGCGGACAGAGTGAGGCTCCAGAGGACAGTCAAAACAGCGCAAAGGATTATTGGCTGCCCTTTCCCCTCACTGTCGGACATCTACACCGCCCGGTGCCTCAGCAGGGCTCTCAACATCGTCAAAGACAATACCCACCCAAACTCCCACCTGTTCGACCTGATGCTCTCTGGCAGGCGCTACAGATGCATCAAATCGAGGACCAATAGACTGAGAAACAGTTTCTTTCCGAGAGCCATCTCTATTCTGAACTCTCACACACACACGAGACCACCCTTACATTGCAGAACAGCATCGTGATGTGTTTTTATAGAAAATAGATCAGTGAAGTATCCCTTTAATAATCATCAATTGAATAATGTAGAATATTTGATTATATAAATGTTTGATAGCTACAGCCATATCATTCAGTATCATGGAATGGAAGTTTACTGTTCATTTACATGACTGAAGTTTAGAAATCCCTTTTCCCGTATTGTTTTCATTTTTAATTGTCACTTGTCATTATTGCAGTCTATTCCAGAGATATAAAGTGGGTCCCAATTGGTAACCAGGCAGATGTGTTTGCTGACTCCAACATTGGACCAGTCCATGATGACATCCTTATAGCGCTGCTCCGTCCAGGACAGGAACTCGACATTGTCATGCATTGTGTCAAAGGAATTGGTGAGAACTGGGAAGCAAACTGATTGCCAGTTATCCTCCATGCATTAATCATTTTTCATTTTAAATTTTAATTTGCAAAGTGCACTCTTGTTTGTACATAAATGGTGGGAATGCACAAATTATGGGCTTGTTTGAAAGTTAATCATGTAGAAATAGTCAATTTAAGAATATTTATTACTAATGTTTATTGAAATGTCTTATTTTGTTTACGATAAGCATTTCAGGGCCCTGCCATTAAGAAAGAAATTAGATAATTCACTGATTTTTACATCAATGACATTGTCTCATTACTTTAGAACAGGGGTCTTCAATCCTGTTCCTTGAGGGCCGGTGTCCTGCCTGTTTTCCAACTCTCCCCGTTGCAACATACCTGCCTCAAACAATCAGGATCCCCCCTCGGGGAATAGGCTTGAGGATTCCTGCCTTAGAGCAAAAAAATTGTCTTTTGTAAAAGAAATGCAAAGAAAAATTGAGGAAATCCTAGTCCAGTTTGATAAATATTTAAACATTGCATCCAAACAACCAATAATAACAAACTCTGTTATAAAGTACTTATATTGATTACCAGACTTGTATTTTGCTGTACTTTAGGTCGGATAGTAACTAGTGTTGTTCCGATAACTTTTTGGCCCCCGATACCGATTCCACTAACTGGCAGTGCGGATTCATTTACCATGCGCACAAAGGCTGTCAAATCTTCAACATGACCACTTAACACTATCACAACATACATACTCTGATCACTTTATATCAGTTATGGTCGTAAGGTTGTTTGATTGAAATTTGAAGCATCTTTATGTCTAATTGTGTATATGAGTATGCATTTTTTAACCCCCCCCAAATGTTTTACATTTGTGCTAATGTACATTTTCTTTGTACATAAATATCACATTATATGCCAAGAAAATCATTGTCCCTTAGCAAAGGTAAAGATAAAAAATATAATTTTGAGACTTATTTGTGTAGAGCTGAAAACCTAGTACTCTGTGGTGCAAAATAGTGCAAATATTATTGATGAGGTTATAAATATTTAATATCCGTTTAACATTGAACCACTTCATGATGACGTCAGCCGTTTGTGTGTTCCAGTCTGAGAACGTCAGCTTAAAAAAAGCACTTCTGCTAAATTGCTAATGTACACATCTTATTTTATGTCTAGATACGTATTGATTTGAAATACAACATTTCTGTTCAGAGCTTTTGGCTCTCCACACTAACACGATTGTAACCAGACTTTTGTTAAAAGTTGACTGTACAACTAAGCACTTACTTTGGATCCTCCCCCTTTGTTTTATTAAGGTAAACTGTGTGTGGCATTGGAAAGGCACGTGGACTTAGCCTGTGGGAGTATAACAATGACTTTAGCATGCTAGCGCTACCTCGAACCTAGAGCTTTGATGGCACACAGAAAGACGAGTATATCCGGACACAAACGATTTAGTGAATGACATTTTCCACCATTTAAGTAGTAAATGAGGTACTGTGTCAACCAAAAGCAACATACCTTTTCTGCCACGGAGCAAAAATCAGCGAGTACCATGCAACTGCCCCAATTGTGGACAGGTGTCATAATAAGGACTTTTTTCTTCAAACGAAACATAAGTAGACACAACAATAACGCTGACAATGTAAAAAGCTTCTCCTCGTGTTTTCACTCAGCGTGCGGCTTGCTGCGTTCGAAGCATGGTCCCAAATTGTCGATGGCCGGTATCTGGACCGATACCAGCGTTTTAATGCAGTATCGGGACCTTTCCTAATTCTGATATCGGAACAACACTAGTCGTAACTTGAGCTGTGGAAATGTGAGGTCACGCTTCAGCTTACACATT
>NC_142399.1:23028984-23031484 GCF_059441095.1 Idiotropiscis lumnitzeri | reverse complement strand
TACATATCTCTATATCTTATCTATGTTTTGTCCTATTTAAGTCAATGAAAAAGTAAAACTGAATAAATTAGTACATTTGTGGCAGCGTTAAAAACTGTTTCATTCTAAAAATTGTGTTGTGGGGACTGGTTTCAAGTAAATGCTGCATTTTGAATGTGATTATATTATGCAAACTAGAGAGGCAAAGCTAAATGTTTTGTAATAAAGTTAAATACAATTAGATAAAAAATAAACAATCTTAAACAAAAAAAATAAAAAATCAATGGATCAATTTTCTATAACAGTGTTTTTCCCTAATTGTATTCATATGCTTTCAGTCCGTTCTACAATAATGCTTGGTGCCAATTGACAAGTAAAATATTTTCCAGTATTTCTTTTTATATTCATAGGTAGTTTCATAGTTTTAGTGTAACTCAGCAAAGTGTATAGTTCTGTTCCATTTAAAATACACTAAACATGTACACAGTTGCGCAAAATGACAATGAGTATTGCATGGCTGTAGCACCACACAAGTGCACTGAAACGAGCATGGCAGTGATTTAAAAAAAAAAAAAAAAAACTTGATATAAATCGAATACAATTTTTATATTTAATACAAAGGAATTTTTACAATAGATTTGTTCTCTCTGTTAGTTTGTTCATTATATTGTGTATTGTTTACTTGAGGTTGACTATTGGTTTCTTATCATATTCTAAATTGTTTTTCTTAATTGATTACAGATGACTAACATTACAGCTTTTGACATGATTTTAGAAGACCCTGATGCTGCTTGACCAAGCAACATTCAACAGGTATATTCAGATCGATTACTTTTTCTTGTGATTTGGCCTCTCTATATCTGTGCATTTATGATGTCAGTATTCATTTTCATGATCAAGTATTGTGCTTGCACGCAACCGGCAATTTCATGTCATGCATAAAGAATGTTAGTGTTAGCAGTAGGGCTGCCAAGATTAGTCGACGAATCACAGCGATGTTGACGATTAAAATCGTTCACAATTTTTCATGTTTTTTTTTAAATTTCTTTCACTTTTTAAAGAAATCAACCCAAAAATGTTCTTTACAACAATATTTTCAATACAGGCCCAGTAGTCGAAAAATGTCGTTCTGATTAATATTGTGTATGCGCATTATGTGTTAAGTAAAAAAATCCACCAGTTTTTAGCCAATTCAGGGAATGGGTGTTTTATTACTTGTCAAATTGCCTCTGCAGGCAGGGGCCACAAGGACAGCAGAGAGAGAGAAGTGTGCTGCAGCAAGCCAAAATAAAACGGCTTTTTCTTTATCGGCCTTTAAATTAAAAAAACAGCAGATGCTGATAATTTGCAAAATGCCAAATATCGGCTCTGTCGATAATCGGTCTATCACTAGAATAAATCACAGGTTCGTTTAGTGTTGTGATTTGTATATTTATGAAATGTTTTTATTTTTTTAATTTTAACATGGCCCATGATAAATGCATGAATAATATTTGTGTTGGCTATGTATTTCAGGTAAATGTCATGTATCAATGAGATTAGATTATTATTAATCATGATTTAGTTTGGGCGCTCACAATGTCCCCGCATCAAACTGTCACATTTCAGTGTAAATGTGCCTGGGTCATAACTGTATTTGGAAAGTCAGACTGCAGGCCATCCGGTCCCCATGAGAAACTAAAACATTGTTGCAAGCCTGTTTGATTGTAAGATGGATGGAAATACAGTTTGATAAGGAAGAAAGAATGTTTACCAAAAAGTTGTTCCCTCTGGCAATTTCTTTATCCTTATTGTATACAGTTTACTTGTGGTTGACTATTGTTTTCTTGTATCATGTTCTAAAATACTGTTTTTTCTAAATGTATTACAGATGACTAACATCACAGCCAAAAATATGGCGTTACAATACCCTCGTCTTGATGCTGCTGATCCAAGGAACTTTCAACAGGTATCTTGAAATCCATTTTCCTGTAATTTGGTCTCTCTATATCTGTGCATTCATGATGGTGGACAGCCATTTTTATGATTTAAGTATTGTGCTTGCGTGCAGCAGGCAATTTCACAATGCATTCAGAATATTAGTGTTAGCGGACACTTTCAGGTAGATTTAATCTTTCGCGGGAATTATTATCTTGTTTAGTTCATGCTCTTTTCTAGACACTCACGTCGTCCCCACAACACACATTCAATTTGTGTGAGGATCAATTGTGTAAAATCTTTTAATATGGTCCGCATGAGGTACAAGCATAATGTTTACAGAAATGTCCCCACAAAGGATTTTTGATTCCAGATGTGTGAAAGTAGCCAGAACTTGTTTTGGGATTAAGGAATATGCATTATATTTGAGGTTTTCATTCATAAATGTATCTTGCAAAAAGTGTCATGCAATTTGTTTATCTATATTGTATACGGCGTACTTGAGATTGACCATTGGTTTCGTATATCATATTCTAATGTTGTTTTTTCTAAATGTATTACAGATGACTAACATCACAGCCAAAGATATGGCGTTACAATACCC
>NC_142399.1:22968984-23023984 GCF_059441095.1 Idiotropiscis lumnitzeri | reverse complement strand
GAAATAGAAAGTAAAACGTATTGTTTGTATTCTTATTATTTAACTAATAATCCCATCAATATTTTTTAATAATGTAAATGACTTAAGTATTAATCTACAATTCAGGAAAAGTTACAAGGAAACGTCAAACTATTTGATCAAATGTTCCAGTCTGATAGCTTTTAAATTAAATCATTATATCCATTTTATATACGGTATTGCTTATACTTGTTAAAGGGCATGGAAAGCTGGAGTATGGAGTAATATAACTGTTAAAAATAGTTTTGCGCGATTAACGATTAGTATCTGTAATAGTAATGATTTGGGTTGGAATTGTTTCACTGTGAATATGTATCATAATTGTTTGGTTTAACATTTCTAATTTCGTAAGACGTCACCTAGATTAGAGGCAGGTCACAGGGGAAGTTATCGAGTCGCGATTCCTCCATACACTTACTGAGATGGATGGAGTGTCTTGGTGCTCAAGATAAGCATCACAGGTAAAATTAATGTGTATATCCAATATTTATTTTAGAAAATGGCTCTATTTCAAGTAAAAAAATTATGGTTTAGCTTCAAAGCGAATGACTTCTCTTGATACCAGCTTTGATAGCATTAGCACATGCCTCGTGCTTGTTAATAAAGACTGGCATGCAAAATGAAAAAATACTTAATATATATACAGTGAACCCCCGGTTATCGCGGTTAATGGGGACCGAGACCACCCGCGAAAACTGAAAATCCGCGAAGTAGCGTCGCACCTTAAAAAAAAACCAAAAAAAAGTGTGTATATATATATATATATATATATATATATATATATATATACTTCGCACCTATATATAATTATATATAGGTGCGAAGTAGCGGCACACCTTCAAAAATGCTTAAAAAAAATAAATAAATTTAAAAAAAAAAAATATATATATATATATATATATACGGGTAGAGAGAGAGAGTGAAATTCATGTTATAACAAAAAAAATATGATTAAAACGTATTATTTTTTTATTCTCCAGCCATTATTTTTGTATTTATTCAATTACTTCTTTTTGTATTTATTTAATTATTTAGACTTTTACCTGCTGGTACGCAGTCCGGTGTGCTCTGTGAAATGAAAGGTGGCATTTTTCATTTATTTATTTATTCATTCATAACTGACAGCCTCGCGCTCCGCTCACGCACGCCGGTGTCGTGCCAAAGTACTTACCCCCTGCCAAAATCTGTATACCCTGCGCGCACGCATTGACTGAAGGCGGCGCGATGTTACTACGTTTGTTTTCATTGAAAGGCACGAATAATGTATGAGTTTGTGTTTTTCATTTGCTGTAATTTAAACTAGGGTTTCCATAAAAGTGGCAGTCTTAGTCGGTGTGGTTTTCAGCACACCATTCGCTACAATTCAACACGTAGAGTAAGCGTTTGGCTCGGGGGGGAATTACCTGCATTTGCATTAGTTAGACCAAAGAAATTTCGCAATCAATGAAGCTTCCATAAAGGAATTTCAGTGATCAAAACACGATGAAAAGGGGAGAGGATGAGTGAATTGGGCGATCGTGTTTCCAGCGAGATCAAATTAAGTGTCAACATACACATAGGTGGTATCCTGTTAGAGAACATGTAATTGTATTCCAATTGACTGATTTGTTTATTTTTTATAACCACCGATAGCCGCGTCAAGAGTAGCAAAAGAATAAAAAAATAAAGTCACTCGCGTTCTGCGTCGGACTCGAGGTGCATTCACTGACCACTTACGCAGTAGGAAAGTTACCAGGGGGGACTGATTCCGGAAACTAAAAAAAAGTTTTAGTTTAGTTTTTGTAAATTTCGTTGACAAAAACTCAAGGTCTTAGTCCGTTTTAGTTAAAAATAGGCATACAAGGTTTCTACCCAACAACAAATACTTTCTGATGGACTACGAAGGATTATTACAAACAGATGTCATGAAAAAATTGGGTTCACAAAATATTTTCATCATCGTCATTGTTGACGAAAACAACACTGTTTAGCACATTATTTTTTTTATTGAACTACTGAAATGAACTATATGCAGAAGGACGTGAGCGACAGTGCAAATGTGTTTGTGCGTGCGTGTACACCCCCGCCTGCCCCTCCAATAGATTTTTTTTTTCGTGTGGTATACACTAAAACAATTGCCTTGGTACAAGGCAGTGGTGCCCAAACCACGGCCCGTGGGCCGTATACAACCCGCCCCCACATTTGGTCCAGCCCTCTGCACAATACCAGAGAACATTTTTTTCACATATGTGTATTAGTATTTCATAATAATGTTAGACTTTTGCAATAAAATGTTCCATGGTTAGGAACTATTTTCATTATTAACTATTAGTTAGTATCTATACATGCATATAACGTGACATTCTGTTCCACCCTTCTGCAGTCTGTGCCCCATATCTGGCAAACCACAGAAAAAATTATTTAAACCGGCCCCTCCCAAAGAGAGAGCGGAATGATAGCAAAAAGATTAGGTAAGATTCAGAATGCAGTGCATTTAACATGCGGTGGACAAACTATTTTTTTGTTCAAAACAAAGAAAAGGCTGTTTGTCTCCTCTGTCAAGAGGCGGTGGTGGTATTCAAATTCTACAATCTGCGGCGACACTATTAATCCCGTCACAAAGACCCATATGATTGCGTGCAAGGCCAAATGCAAGCAGACAAACTCTCAAAGCTAAAAAGTGGACCGTTAGCTCAGCAGAGTACATTTGTACGCCAAGCCCACTTGAACCAGTCATCTATTCGGACCAACTTTCGAGTTGCTCAACTGATATCAAGCAGTGGTAAACCTTTAACTGATGGAGAGTTTGTCAAGAAATTAACGTTGTTGCTGAGGAGGTCTGTCCCGAGAAGAAAGATGTCTTCAAGGCCCTTGAGTCTATCAGCGAGTACAGTCACTAGACTTGACGAAGTCTGGGCTAATGTTTATGTCCAGCTGCAAGAATTGTATTTTTTTTCCCATTAACAGCGGATGAGAGCACAGACGTGCATGACACCGCACAGCTGCTCATTTTTATTCATGGAGTTAGTGCAAACTTTGAGATGAACCGGGAGATGGAAGAACGGGCTCTCACCGCCCCGCTACAAGTCCACTGTTTAATTCACCAGAAAGCACTGTGCTGCAAAGTTTTGACGTGAGATTCTGTCATGAAGCTTGTGGTGTCATGCATAAACGTCATCAGAACAAAGGGACTTACACAGGCAGTTCCAAGCAGTGTTGTTTTTGTCAACGATGATGAAAATATTTCGTTAACGCCCCTTTTTTTCATGATGATATTGAGACGATGGCGAGCTAAACGAGGTTATTTGATGACGAAAACATGACATGACGTACATGAAATTTTCGTTGATGAGACAGTACAAAATAATTTGCGTGTTGTTGGAATTATTAACTTTAAATGTACCAAAAGTTTACCAAAGTGTTCGAATTAGTTATCTGACTCCAATTAAATTAACCAAACACGACCTACATTCATCCAACAATTGTGCGCGCTCGTTTTGAGAGAGAAATGACCAGGAAGCCGGCAACTTCACACGGGAGTGGATTTATTCCTAACAGGAGATCTAATACAAAGCCTGGGGCTCGGTTCCTTCCATTACATCTCTGCGCGACCCTGTACCCAACAGAGGACACCCCCCCCCCCCGAGTTGCCCAGGATCATTTATACATTTCAGCAAACAAAGCAAAGATATCCTACTATTCTACTACTGGCTATGTGTCATCTGCAGTTTACTTTAGCTTTCTCGTAGTGGACGTCTTCTGCCCGCAGGATGACGTGTCGGCTCGTCCAATCTCACACAGCAGCGCTTTGATGTCGGGGAGGCCTGCGTCAGTACCCCCGTTATCAGAAGTGCGGCTCGTCCTGTACAAAAAATATCTGCCACCTACGCATTTCACACAGCCTGCCCTGACCTTCCACTGCACATCGAATCAAAGCACAATCAGCAGATATCTTTATTGCATTAAACTGAATACATGTAATTTGTAGTCAATCGTATAAAATCCTTTAGTGTGGTTCGTCAAACGCTCAAAATTATGATATCCCTTTATGTTGTACATGTGATCTGTCTTTCAAAACATTGCAATGAAGTGCAACCTATCTTTCGTTTGGGCACGCCCACCACCGGGACAGCATGCAGGGCGCATGCGCCGCACACGCACGGTGTCGCACGAACACGTCTGCTGTCATTCGTCTCTGCTCACAAACACTGACACGCGTTCCTTTGACGGACCCATGGCGACAGTGACACTCGCAAGGCTACTTCGCTCTGAGAACCGCAAGCTGGTACCACCATACAAGACATATGTTTGATAGAGTTTGTACTTGTGCTACTGTACTATAGAACAAGTCTACTAAAAGTTTGTGTTGTTCAAACATTTTTATTTTATGTTGCTTTAAGTGAATTAAAGCGACAACAGTTGCCAAATAAAAAGTTTTGGTTCTCGACTTATTTTGGAGCAATGAGCATTGATTACACTGTTACGTTATGTTTGTAATGCATAATCCTTAATAATGCTATTTTTGACTAAAACGGACTAAAACCTTTTTGTGTTTTGGTCGAATAAATTTTCAAAAACTAGACTAAAACTTTTTTGAGTTTTCGCCGACTAAAACTATCGCGAATAGGAATGACTATAAATCTGACGAAAACTAATAAGCATTTTGGTCCAAATGACTAAGACTAAATCTAAAATGCCTGCCAAAAACAACACTGGTTCCCATAATTCCTGTTTGAACTGGAATCTGCGCACGGACACGTGCTGTACTACACAAAGGTCCGTTGGTTAAGCAAGGGAAAAGTTTTGTGGTGTTTTTACAAGCTTCTACCCGAAATTAACAAATTTCTTCATTCACCAAACAAAAGAGCTGATATACATGACAGAAATGCGGAACAGCTTTAACTTGCAACTACAATGCCAGGGGAAACTAATTTGTGACCTGTATTCCCACATAAAAGCATTTGAGGTGAAACTAGAGCTGCTTTTTGGGACAAGTGAAAAAGCACAGCTTCATCCATCTCTCTGCTACACAAAACCTATCTGCAAAGAACCCCTTTCGAGCTGAAAAGTGCTGAAGGCTGAGTTTGGTGTGCAATTCCGTGAACTACGTTTATGCAAAAGAAATCTGTCTTTTCCAGAATCCATTTGTTGCCGATATTGATGAAGCCCAGCCTTCTTATCAGTTTGAATTGGCTGAGTTACAGAGCTGTGATGTTCTGAAAGACGCATTCAAGTCTCATTGACTTCTATGCCGCCCTCCCAAACAACACGTACCCTGACGTCAGAAAACACGCAATGAAGATGTCAATACTTTTTGGCAGCACGTATATCTGTGAGCAAACCTTTTCACGCATGAAACTGATGAAAACTCCAATGAGATTAAGATTGACAGATGAACATCTGCATCACTGTTTGAGACTGGCAGTGACTAGAATGGAACCTGACATTCAACTTCTCACTAGCCAGATGCAGGCCCACAGTTCACACTGATGGACATACAAGCTCACTTTTCTGACTTGAACGAGTCATTCTGAGTATAAACAAAATATAATCAAATATAATAAAAAAATAAAATCTACTGGGATAAAATCCATCTCCCCAGCCATACTGGTAGTGGTACTGGTTGTGCTGTGTAAATGCTGTATCACTTAGTTCAGTTTCTCAGCCTGCTTGCTTTGTGGTTTTCGCAGGGAAGTGGTTTGAGAGTGAGAGCTGCAAACAGCAATGTCTATAAGCCTACTGGATCCTACAAAAGGAGTATAAGGAAGGAATACAACAACTTTGAGAGACTCCTTATATGAGTCATTTAAGTAAAGAGATTCTGCTCTGACAACTAAGCTGAACTTGGACCTGTTAAGACTCTGCCTGGCACAACTGAAAGTTGATGTTCCATGGATTTCTTATCAGTGAAGAATCTAGAGAGTGTTATTTGGTTATTTATTTCATAAATAGTATTATTATTTATTTTCTGACTTTTTTATCTGTGAAGAATCCAGAAAGGGTTATTTGATTGTAGCTTTCTGGAATACAATAAATCTTTACATTTAGGCACTCCTGCAATCGTCACCCGTTTACTGTTACTGTTACTGTTGTTTGTGGCCCTCACAGGAAAAAGTTACTACACGTCTACACCATATTTGTGTTTCACTGCACTTTGCAGAGCTGGCATTATTGCTTTGGCGTGGCTGTTTTCGCGGTGGGTGTCAAATATTTTACTTTGTTTAGAGAGTAGTACATATTGCTGGGTTTTGCCTCAAAATAATTGTCACCAAAGAGATTTGTGCCATCCGTGATGCGCAGGAGCAGGTCGCTGGTAATAAACAGCTGCAGGAAGTCCACTGTTTGCTGCGTCACCTAGTGGTCGCAGTGAAAGTGATGTCTTTTGGCTGACAGCCTGAACCATCACTTGAAGACTTTAAGGTGCAGGGAGACTACCCACTTGTCACCGGGGTGAACCCCAATGTTTAGTCGCCAAGCCGGGGGACAATGAGTATGCCCACACCTGCCTCTCGCCTTCGGCAACTCCAGAGTGGAAGAGTGTCCAACCGCTGGTACCAGAGCCCAAGCTGTGTGTGGAGCCAGACTATGTGAAGTCGGAACTTCTCTGCCTCTTACACCAGCTCCTTCTCCTTTCCCGCCGGAGAGGTGACATTCCATGTCCCAATAGCTAGTTTCTGTAGCCGGGGGTCGGAGCGCCAAGGTCCCTGCCTCTTGCCGCTGCCCGGCTCACATAACACCGAGCCCCTTTGGCCCCTCCCACAAGTGGTGAGCCCTTGGGAAGAGGGATCCAGGTTGCCTCTTCGGCCACCCCCAGGCCTGGCTCCAGATGCACACTCTTCCATAACTCTTCTCCAACACTCCTCCCCCACTAAAATCTTCTTCTGCAGCGTGATCCTGACAGATCTCTTACACCATTGCCACCTCCTGGTCGAATTTTCATGCTTGCCAATGCAGACAAGGGTGATTCTCCGTCATCTCTGCGCTACGATGCAAAAAAAAAAAAGGCTAAGACTTATAGCTACGTCTTCGAGAGGCGGGGACTAAGATTTTGAACATGTTTATATAACGTTTTATGGATTGAATGAGGTGAAGTTGTCATAAACCAGTGCTTCTCAATTATTTTCTGTCACGCCCCCCCTACCAACAAGAAAATAATTTGCGCCCTCCCACCACCAATTTCTTTTACATTTTGTACGAATGTACATGTTCATTGTATATTGATGTTAGATTGTCAATAAAATGTTCCTTAGCAAAGCTAAATTTATCAGAAATATAATTTTGAGAACTATTATTGAGAGGAAACTCAATACAATATTGATATGACAAATATTTACTATACGTTTGACGTTGAACCTCTTCGTCATGGTGACGTCATCCATTTCTGCGTTCCGGTCTGAGAGCATCTGCTAAATTGCTAACGTAGCCGTCGTCTTATTTTATGTTTAGATACGCAATGGTTGCAATAAAACATTTCGGTTCATAGCTGCTGGCTCTCCGCCCAAACGCAGTTCGAGTCAGACTTCTGTTAAAAGTCAAGCATACATCGAAGCACTTAATACTCTGTAATTAATTTTAGCGATTAGCACGCTTAGCGCCGCCTCGTTCGCCGCCTCGTTTAGAACGCTTCTTGGATGCAGGGTCATATATTTGTCATTGCACAGCTCGTTGCTGCTGCTGTGCATGGACTTAGATATAGTACAAATAAAGCTCATACTGCTGCGGCGCAAGATAGCTTAGCAGCTAGTATTCAAGTAGCTTTACTTCCGGGACAACGAGCGACAGGGCAACGCTTTTTTTTTTTTTTTTTTTAATAAATCAGTACTGCGAGACCTACTGCGCGAACTAGGGGCATAAAGCACAGCTTTGACGATCTTAAATTTGCGTTGACTGAGATTGCAATTTCGGTTCCAAAACCATACATCGTTCAGCCGTACTACGGTGGGAAAAAAAAGCATGTTTCCCAGGTGCGATTCTGAGGGGGGCGCGCCCCCACTATTTGAGAACTGCTGCCTTAATCCATGATTATTTAGTGGAATACCCAACAGGCCCACACCTGCTTGGTTCATACATACAGTAGGTCACACTGCGAAATATTTGCTTTGCAATACTTTAATAGTAAATATGGAATATTGATTGAATGGTTTCATTTTCAGTTTCTGTGGAGTCAACTGGAATCTTGCCCCCAAATGTCCTTGTCACAGAAGGGATCAAAGTCCTCATGGCGAAGTGTCAGCGATTCCTTAATGTACTGGACTTTCCTGAGACGGAGTGAAATAATGTGACCGAGATCTATTACAATGACGCGGTGGGTCTTAGTGGAATTGTTTCAAACAGTGTTTCGTAATTAAACGTTTTTGAAAAACATTCTACATTGTGTTCATTTATGGTTTATGTACAAATGTAATGTATTTAATTATGAGGTATGTTCGATACAATGACTCTTAATTACTGATATAAAATTAGAATAAGACCTGGAACAACAACAGGGGAAAAATGTCAATTTCGAAATACTGTGTGACTGGGGTGGTGTATCAAAGATTGTGTTTTATATTTCCTTTGCCCCAAAGGAGGACACACTTTATCGAAATTTTGATATTGATGATAGTCCAAGCTTGCAGACAGAACAAAATCTACCTCATATTTCCCCAGAAGCATGCTTAGGTCTTCGTGACGTCAAAATACAAAATTTGTCATTTTTTGCTAAAAGCTGTGGCTGTGGCCACGAATATTTCATCAATAAACTGTAAGATAAGCTGAAGATCACAATAACTTCAAGTAACTTTATGTAAACAATTTGTGTATTTCTAATCATGTTTTTATACACTATTTGTATCAAAGATAATTGCTTTAACACACTTACGTTGTTATTTTAACACACACACAGACACAGTATCCTGATGATGTTTAGTTAAAGTAACCTTTACACTGTGAGTTGTGATTTTCTGCTTGCTGCAGTCCCTGATGATTAGTTATTGATGCTTTACTGTCTCCTGATGATTAGTTATTGATGTTTTTCCTGTTTCCCTGGAGACAGACCCCCATTGTCTGCTGAGGTATGAATTTTCTTCTAATAAAAAAGACAGAACGAAGAGTGAGAGCCAGAGGGCGTACGGGATTGAACTGGCAAGACGCCTGTTTCGCCTCCTGGCTCCCTCTCCCATTCTGAATGGCGCGAAACGAAAACTTTGCCTGGTTTATTTTGGTTTTCAGTCATATTTATGAAGTTATTTCAGTCTCAAAAAGGCGTCAGGGCATTTTAAACCTGACATAAACCAACGCTGATTTTGAGGCTTTAAACATGAATGAAAACTCACGATACTTTGCACACACATTAGGCCTGGCAAAATCATTTTATTAATTTCTTGTGCAAGTTTTAAAAAATGGCTCGCGATATCCATCCATTCATCTTCTGTACCGCTTCTCCTCACTAGGGTCGCAGGGGGTGCTGGAGCCTATCCCAGCTATCTTCGGGCAGTAGGCGGGGAACACCCTGAACTGGTTGCCAGCCAATTGCAGGGCACACAGAGACGAACAACCATCCGTGCTCACACTCATACCTAGGGGCAATTTAGAGTGTTCAATCGGCCTGCCATGCATGTTTTTGGAATGTGGGAGGAAACCCACGCAAGCACGGGGAGAACATGCAAACTCCACACAGGATAGCCGGAGCCGGGATCCCACGCCCGATGGTGTCTCTCACTGTGAGGCCATCGTACTAACCAGTCAGGCCACCGTGCCGCCCGGCTCGCGACCACCGCCTAGGAACTTTCAAAGCATTAGTCCCGGATTTACGTTTGACTTAGCTCTTTGAAAATTTCATGGAGTGTGTACTGGCCAAGACCTGCAAAAAAGTCTATTGGAACCAAATACTAAATATCACAAGATGTCGACTATTTTAAGTTTAGTTCAAAGTATGACGTCACTTTGACAATTAAAGCTGCTGTAACTTTAACCACACAATAATTTCTTGTAAAAATTTCTCACATTTGTTAAAGATGTGCTCTCATATATGTTGCTACTGTGTTGCCTGTATGTTTGTTACATAATATAATTTTTTTGCGTTGTATTAAAGCAGACACGTCCAAAGTCCGGCCCGTGGTCAAATTTCAAACGGCCCACAGCCTGTCATAAAATCAATAACGTCTGGCCCACAAGTAAGACTTAATACATTGGGCAGCAGTCCTGTTACCTGCACATGACGTAGCTTACACACTAAATGTTGTTCCTCATTTCCCCACTAGAGGTGGCCCGTACGAAACCTTGCCCCCAATTTTCTAAAATGGCGACAATCAACAAAAAAGGGAAAGTTGACTGCGAGGGCCAGCGCTTCAAGGATGCACTTGGTAAGAAAATGCTAAGCTTGCTTGGGTTGACGTATTTGTAAGAGCCGTGAGAGGACATGGCTAACAGACTCACTTACGAGACATCTTGCGCATCCATACCACTGCCTCTGAGCCAGATCTGGCATGTGTACTGCAGTCCAGATCTCAGTATCACCCATCACCTTAAAGCAGACACGTTATTTGTCATTTACAATAAGTCTCTGAATAAATTCTGTTTTTCTAAGATCAAAATCAGTCCTAAATTCAGGGAGGTTTTTCATCATCTCATTTATAGTTGCTAATGTCATATTTCAAATGAGCCATGCACTTGTTGACTATTACTTGCTCATCATTTCTGTTATTTAAAATTTCTGTGAATATTGAACTGCTACGGTGAGATTTTTTTGTTTCAAATGTAATTTGCACTCAAGAGTATAATTACTTCTGTAAAAGTGACGTTAAGTGAATATTCAATTGCATATGATATGCATATTTCAAATGAACCAAAATACATGCTTAAGAGCGCTGAAATTAAAATAAAAAAGCAAACATGAAACAGAACGGCTTGCTGAAATTTGTTTAAATATATTATTCTATGTAAAGAACGTCAACCAAGGTCGGTCCCCTACATTTTAACACACTAAATCTGGCCTCCTGTGAAAACAGTTTGGACTCCCCTGTTTTAAAGGCTTCGCTTATTCCACACTGTCAAACGAGACAGGTTGTGTGTAGTTATTCCTCCATCATTACAACGATTCTGGTTTGTTGATCCTGGAAATAGTCGGACACGATACTACTGCTGTGTAGTAACACGCCCAAGATCTGACTGAAGCCAGGACAAAAAGAGGAATTCTGGGACTTTACCACCAGCAATAAGTCATTACGTAGTGAGTCTGGTGAGCATAACTGCAAGTAAGCCAATGGCGAGCACAATGAGTCGGCCACTGACAAACGAGTGAGTAGACTCCTTTTTGACGAGGATGACTGATCAGTTAAAGGAGTGGCCAGAATTTGTCATTGCATTTGTGGTATATTTTGCTGTTGGTATGCGGGTCTGGCCCAGCTTCCCTCCGGACAGGTCGCCAAGCAAGGCTGCATTGGTGATGGAAAAAACTCCTGGGACACACCGGTGGGTGGAAAAAGATTTCATTGGAGTCAAATCAGCTGATGCCAGAAGTTCCTCAAAAGAAAGGTGGCCCTCTCTCGAGGTAGAAGATATAAATAACCAGTTCTCCCTTGTTGCATATGCATTCTCATCCTACTTGGCCTTACATGGCCAGACAAAACCCTCAAGATGAGAGCAGGTGTGGACGCCCCTTATGTTGCTTCTTGGCACTATTTCGGCTAAACCGGGACCTATTCCTGTATATTCATTCCTTGCAAAGTCAGGGACCTCTGTCAAAATCCCTGACCTGACATAAACTATGTTGAGGCCCAGTGGATATCGGGGCCGTAACTCATTGTATTTGGGGCTCAACATAAAACTATCCATTCACCCGACCAACAGTTGGGACTAACAGCTGCGCCATGGTAAAAGTAAAAGAGAAGAATTATTAGTTTCCACATATTAGAGGGTATGAAAATATACTGCACATTCTCTTTAAGACTTCTCAATACGAGCCAACCTAGACTGAATTGATACTGCTGAGGAAAATTCCCAATTAGACCGACAATTTGCATGATCTAATAAATCTCAATCAAATCTTTGGGATTAGGGGGGCAGTATAGATGGTAAACTGGGTGGAGATGGGTGCGGATGAAGTGAATCCTCATAGGCAGTATCAGCAGGTGAGCGTGGCAAGTCCTCATCTTTGCTTTGATGTCCCACATGGTTAGATGTATCAGACGGGGGGAGTGTGGTAACGAAAAATGTTGGAAACATGGCCACAGCCGAGTCTATCTTAAAAAAAAAAAAAGAACGACGACTCAGAAGGAATTAATGCAGCACAAAGTTCCAGATCATAACAACAAGACCCTTGTTTTTCGTGACAGGTTTCTGCTCAGGAAAAACACAAGTTCTCTAGCTATAAGGTGAAACGTGTATACAGTAAAGAAACACTTTATCTCAGAGAGTAAGGAGAGTCTGTCCAGTTGAAGTCATCACTGAAGACCTTGTTGGAAAGTGGTGCATTAGATAAGCCTTATCCTGGGATTATTGGAGATGTAGAAGAGGGTTTGTTTTCTCCTTACAAATCCATCCATCCATCCATTATCCGCCGCTTATCCGGGGTCGGGTCGCGGGGGCAGCAGCTTAACTCATTTACTCCCTTGGACGTATAAATACGTCTTTTAAAGCAATGGCGCCTTCTACCAAAGACGTATAAATACGTTTTTTTTTTTTTTTTTTTGCGTCATAGTGTACATAAGGGTCTGATGCAACCTCTGACTGAGAATCAGCCTTGTCCGCATTGTGAATCATGTAAAAATAACCCAGCAGGGGGCAGAGGTGCAGAAAATTCGCCTTGAATCTGCGCCAGAGGTACAAATGGGGGGGCGGGATCCTGGGGTAGACTTATAAGCGTGGAGAGCAGCGTGGGTAGCAGCAGCACTAGCAGCAGTCGCATTAGTAGCGTTAGTAATGAAATCCTCCAAGCAAATGACGATCGAGGAATGTTTTTTTGTAAAAAAAAGCTTCCTAAAAGCATCAAGGCTTTGGAGACGCTTTGGTTGAGAGGATGACGCTTCATCGTCGTCACAACAAAGAGGCGTCTAAAGAGGCTGCGCGTGCCTTGCGGCCTGCATCGCCTGCCTTCGGACAATAGCCAAAGCAGCCGAGAGTCCTCACCAGATCCCCAACGAACGAGGAGGTAAGCGCTCACAAGTTACCATTGAACATGTGGTTTTAGCCCTAATGCTTTTATTGTACATATCATGCATCTTGCGGACAGAAAATGTCGCGTCAATGTGCAGTTAGACGCGAGCTTGCTCGCTGACTTCCTCGTCCGGCCGCCTCTATTGCACAATTACACGCGAGCATAACTCCTCCCGAACAGGGAAATAAACGCTCGCAAGTTACAATTGAACACGCGGTTAGCCCTTATATCCACTTATTTTACATATCATGCATCTTGCGGGAAGAAAATGTTGCGTGAATGTGTAGTTAGACGCGAGCTTGCTCGCTGACTTCCTTGTCCGGCCGCCTCTATTGCACAATCACACGCGAGCATAAGTCCTCGCCGACGAGGAAGTAAACGCTCGCAAGTTACAATTGAACATGTGTTTAGCCATCATGCATCTATTGTACATATCACGCATCTTGCGCGCAGAATATGTCGCGTAAATGTGTAGTTAGACGCGAGCATAGGAAGTGAGCGAGCAAATGTGCGCTTCCAAGCAAGCATAACTCCTCCCGAACAGGGAAATAAACGCTCGCAAGTTACAATTGAACATGTGGTTAGCCCTTATATCCACTTATTTTACATATCATGCATCTTGCGGGAAGAATATGTTGCGTGAATGTGTAGTTAGACGCGAGCATAGCTCAACTCCGACTAGGAAGTATGCGAGCGAATGTGCACTTCAAGCAAGCGTGACTCCTCCCCGACGAGGAAGCAATACTGAATGGTGTAGTAATCATACAAACTTTCTACAATTCACAGATTGTGCATCCCGCGGCAAGAAGGTTCCTCCTCGTCTTGTTGGTGCAAAGAAAGGTAAATTATAATAAATATATATTTCCAATTGTTTATATTTACAGGTTGTGCATCAGGAAGCAGTGGTTCCGGGTGGCGTCACACACACTGGATGGCAACCGAGGAAAATCGAAAAAATGTTGTGTGCCCTTGCATCAAGGCAACTGTTTTATTTTATATCACACAAAAAAAAAGTATGTATGACACTGATGTATTTCATTTTTGTACATAGTTCAACAGTTCAGTCGTTTTCTGTTATGTGCAAATAAATTTATTTTGTTATCAAAAACATATTTTTTGTGCTTTTCTTTGGTATTTTATAGAAGGCATGCATTATTTAGATGTTAGAGGTGTCATAAAAGCCATAAATAATAGTGTCAAAGTTCAAATTATGGTCGAAATGCATCAGTTTACAAAAAGCTCATTTTCTCCGTTTTTTCCCCAGGGATTGGAGTTTTCATGAAATTTAGCTATTTTCAAATGGCGATTGCTCAAGAATGGAAAAAGATAGAAACAAACTTTTTTTTTCTGTTGAAAGAAGAGAGTCTCATCTTTCTTTTGGTGTGCTCCATGTGTCTATATAGCATTAGAATACAATATTCTGTGGGCCTTGCAATATTAGTCAAAACCCAGGAAAACGCTGGGATTGAGCGGGTTGCTCCAGTGAAAATGGCTGGTATTTAATGAGTTAAGCAGGGAAGCTCAGACTTCCCACTCCCCAGCCACATCTTCCAGCTCTGCCGGAGGGATGCCCAGGCGTTCCCAGGCCAGCCGGGAGACGTAGTCTCTCCAGCGTGTCCTGGGTCGTCATCTGGGCCTCCTGCCGGTGGGACATGCCCGGAACACCTCACCAGGGAGGCGTCCAGGAGGCATCCTAAACAGATGCCCGAGCCACCTCATCTGGCTCCTCTCTACGTGGAGGAGCAGCGGCTCGACACTGAGTCCCTCCCGGATGGCCGAGCTTCTCACCCTATCTCTAAGGGAGAGCCCAGACACCCTGCGGAGGAAACTCATTTCGGCCGCTTGTATCCGAGATCTTGTTCTTTCGGTCGCAACCCACAGCTCGTGACCAAAAACAAATATTTTGTTAAATTACATGTGTGAAAACGTTAAACCTTTTAGTCCTCCGTTTCCCATCTAGTAGATGGGAAGAGTAGATATCTAGAATATATACTGTAGCTGGCATATACTATGTTCTTATGTTATTCTCACCTCTCCAACAGCTGCCCAGGAGGTGAAGGTAATTCACGACATGAGGCAAAATTGAAAGTTCTGACCACAGAGTTAGTACGAGTTTGGTATTCCAGGGACAAGCTCACGGCCCGGTGCCAATTTGTAGCGGTGAGCGGCACAAATGAAAGAAAAAAAAAACCTTCAGTACTTCTCATGTGTTTAATAATCGAGGCTGAAAAATATTTCTTCTCTCCGTTATATTAATCTATGATGGACTCTTGATGCATGTCAAGATGCTCTTGCAATACATATAGCACCGTGTTTTTTGCAATAAAGGAACCCATCGTCATTATCAACAAGATTTCCTTCCTTTCCAATTTCTTTTTTATGCTGGTTAGGCAGTGAGTCTGCCTGGGGAGACTAGTAACCAAACTAAAATTTTGTTAAATTTATGTATTTAAAAAAAAACGTTTTTCATTCCAATTTAACTCTCGTATAGAAGACAAACCCACTGTTATTTCTTCAATGAAATATGCACTTGATGGACAGTTGACCTATTCAGCATGGACCCTGCATTTGTCCTAAGTGGGCTGAAATGAGCATTCGCAGCCCCTGATCACAGGACAAAGCGATGGATGGATGAATTAATGATTCATTAGTTAAGTGTAAGGGCGGCGCGGTGGTCGACTGGTTAGCACGATGGCCTCACGGTGAGACAGATGACCTTCCTGTGTGAAGTTTTGTCAGGTTTAAATGCCCTGAGACCGTTTGTGAGAGCTTACTGAAATGACCAAGGCCAGAAGGAACCAGGCAAGGTTGTTCATTTTTACCGTCCGACAGGGAGGGAGGAACAGAGAGCGAGCAGCTGACCTGCTCGCAGCTCCGTAGGACTCCCTGTCCTCCCGCCCTGCCGACTCCTCTTTTATTAGAGCCTGAAGCAGACTCATAACGAAACAGAAACTAGCTCATCATGGCTTACAACAAAATCAAGGAAATAGAAACTTAACTGTTAAAGAAGTTTAAGTTTTGTCATGTTATCAAGTTTCAAACTATGCTCACAGGTCAAATGAAGCTCAAGTGTCAAATGAAGTTCAAGTGAACTTGCTCCTTTTTGCGGTTAGAATTAGCAGAAGTGTCTGCGCTGGGAGAAGAACAGAAAACCGTTCAGCTTAAACCTAGCAGAAGTGTGAACCAAAAGATGTCTTGTAAGCTGAAACTGTTAGACTAAGCAGGAAGAGTGTGGGCGAGTGTGATGAAGTCAATGTTCAATTTTTCCATTCTGTATGAGTTGCATATTCAAATTGCTTACGCTATGATGCAAATAAAAACCATGCGGGGAGCAGGACGCTCCAGCTTCTCCTCTGACTGCAGGGGGCTGCTCCGCGTGTGATGAAAGACAATCGTGGCTGGTTGATTCATTTGTTCAGGCTTGTTTTGATAGAAACATCCTTAACATGAACTCATAACGAATGTTTAGATTAGACAACAAAAACTTAACTCTGAAGCAAAAGTGTAGGTGTGTGTGTGTGTGCAATCATTAATGCAATTAATGTATAAAAACATGATTAGAAATACACAAACTGATTATATAAGGTTACTTGAAGTTATGATCTTCAGCTTATCTGCATGTTCTCCCCATACCTGCGTGGGTTTCATCCCACATTCCAAAAACATGCATGGCAACACACACACAATACAACTTTATTTATAAAACGCATTTCACAACAGCTGGAGCTGTAACAGGTTGATTGGACACTCGAAATTGCCCCTGGGTCTTGGTGTGAGCGCAGAGGGTTTTTGGTCTTATGTGTGCCCTGCAATTGGCTGGCAACCAGTTCAGACTGCCCAAAGATAGCTGGGATCAGATAATGGATGCATAATAATAATAATAATAATAATATTCCCTTTATTAATAATAATGCCTTTATTAGTCCCACAATGGGGAAATTCGAGATTCGAACCCAGGCCTCCTGGGGAGACTGGGTCCTGAACGCGGCGCCTTAGACAACTCGGCCATCCTGGCAGCCAGGTGCATGGTTAAATGTATGTGTGCTTTAAGCAATGACTGCTGAAGTCAGTATGATCAACTTTCTACGTTTTCCAATGTAATGAAAAATAGCATTTAAAAGTATAAATTTAGGAAAATATATTAAATTATGTTCAAAATTCATTTAGACTGATTTTGATAAAACTATAAATACTCTGTAGGATGTGTAACTGAAAAAAAATAATTGGGTATTAGAATTCTTTTTATAGTACTGTAATTCTGCATTTCGGTAGTAACAGATTTTAGGATAAGACAGCTAGGAATGGTTAGAAAATGTAATTTGAAATTTGACTGTACTTTTACTCTGTATGTATCCCTAACGCGACATGAAGTTAGTAAATGTTTTTCTGAAATAATATACAAATTTCTCACATTTCCCAACTCTGAATTTGACCCAATTCGGTAGAATGGCCCTCATAATAAGGATTGAACTTAACTTCCTCTGGTTGCCATATCTGCAACCTATACCAACTATACAACAATCATCACCTTACAATTGTTACTTTATTCACCAAAAATATATATCGTAAATAATAAAACAAATTGTCTAAATTTAAATTGGTTCAGTCCATAGAAGCGCGCCACTAATTGCTATTTGGGTCAGAAAGTATGTCCAACTGAGGTGGCAGCATGCAGGTGAGCTTTTGATATGTGTGTAACCTAAGTGTCAAGTGTGCACCCTTGACACACAAAACAGTGATGAAATGAAAAACCTCAGGCATCAAAAGAAAATTGTTTCTTGACATGTTTGACTGATGGACATTTGTACAGGTCTGGCAGGAAACAGTTTAAATGGAACGTGGCTCCACAGGAACAAAACAAATGGCGCACGCTCATGTCAGCTGCTCCCTTCAGCCAAAGACAGTCAAGGAATGACGTATGTTCAACGGTACTTCGTCACAGGCTTTTTGCTAATAGTTTCGTGTAAACTTTGGCATCCCCTGACTTGGGTTTGTGTTTGAGTTTTGATTTTGTTTGAAAAACAATGAGTTAAGAATATCCTGTGAAGAGAGACCCCTTTATGGAAAAAATCTTTCCAACAGGCGAACATTTATTCAACACATTTAGCAGCATCCTGTTAAATTATGTATTAACCAATCATACATTATACTGTACGCTGATAACTGGTACACTGGTAATTTAGCAATCTATAATTTAAAATTGGAGCATGTCACAAAGCTTGTGTGGTATTCCCCATATGATAATTGGCAAAGCCATAATATGACTGATAGCTAATCAAATAAATTTAATCCACTAATTGTATTCTACCTTGTATTAGAATTGTAACAATACAAGACCATTATCCATTCACTATCAGTCAGCTCACAAAAGAGGGCATCATCTCTGGTTCGCGTTTTCCTCCTGCAAAAACAGAAAAGGCAGCATATTAGTGGCTTTTTCTCCCCATTGAGAAAATGTTGTTGTACAAGTATTCTCGAGTTTTCATCCCTTGACCTATGGGCTGAATGGTTTTCAATTATTAACATTGCTCCAACAAGTTTCTTCTCAACAGGTGGACCAAAAAACTGTGACCCAGTACTGACTTGAGCTGACCATATTTCTCTAGTACCGCTTACCACGACCATATGGCACATCGAGTTAAAGGGCGCTGTCTCAGTTGTGTGTGCTATTTCTGTATTTAACACAGACTGGGCGCATGCTAGCCTGCATTTTGAGAGCATAAAAGCCAATTATGTTTAATGTTATGTTAGTGACGTAACATTAGCAGTCCCACAGGGGCTAAAGCAGCGGAGGTGACAACCGAGCGAGCCATTTGTTGGAGACACTGATATTAACAGTGTAACAATATCAGGGAAGGGATGTCACTAGCCATCACACTCCTTACAGTCATGGTTTTAAACCAAAACCCAAACTATCACCAAACATCCACACAATGAAACAAAGAAATACAATTAACATGCATCTCTCATGCCACTCATATCCCCAAAAAGGAAAAAATAACACAAAACAAGTACAGCATTACACTTTTGGAGTCTATCAGCCTCCGTCAATCAGATGGCTGATTAGAGAGCTGTCGTGAGTGGTGTGCTTTGGGCAGGATGTGTGTTCTAACTGACTGTCTCAAGCCATCACTGACAGTAGTGTTCACAGAATTTATTTGTCACGGTCAATTCTGTGTCGCTTTGTAGTGACAGGCTTTCCGAGCAGGGGCTGCTAACACGCACTGTGAAATGCTCCAAAATAGTGAGGTGCGTTGATCAAGCAAATAGCACGTCTACAGATCTATGGATCTCAGACTATACACAAGGCGCTCTGCATTACAGGGCGCCTCGTGCGTTCTGGAGAATGTTTGGGACTTTAAAGTGCGCCTCATGTTCGTGAAAATACGGTAGCTACCTGCATGGGCTTCGTGTAAAATTCAGATTTTGTTTTGAAATTGTCCTTCTCATTTTAAAAGCACTAAATTGTCATAAAACATTGTACCTTGGAGTGTATAGCTGCCTTACAAAACCTCGAGAGCACTACATTTCTAAAGGTCAGATATGCTTTTAGGATGCCAGAATCTGTACAAACAGAATGGGAGACTATCTAGCTGCCTTCCTGTGACAAATCAACCAAATGAATGGGACTGTTTATTTGCATTTATAATTAATATATTGCTTCTTAAATTGTTTATCTTGGTTTACTTTTTTCCGGTGTGGAATTTGTTAAACCAATGTGTTGTACATTCACTCATTTGAAATGAAGCCGTTAACATTCGGTAATACTACCTTAATGAGAGCGGCAAGCTCCTGCAGTGTTTGTTCATATCGGCCTTCCATACTCTTCAGGTTTTCAGGTTTAATAATCTGCTTTTGGATATCCAGACTCCCTGCTTTAGTAACCATCTGGAGGAAGTTGTTCTCCTGAGGGGACAACAGAAACCTTGCTTCAGACAGTTGTGTGTTTAGGCAGAAAATTGTTCAAACAACTTATTGTGGTGGAGGGATTTGTGTGACCCAGTGATACTAGCAGATTAGTTTTCTGGGGACTTAAACCCCCCTGAGTGGGTTACCCAGAGCAAATGGGTCCTCGGTGATGGACCAGACAAAACATGGCTGAGAAAGCCACTACGACATGGCTGCCAGGATGGCCGAGTGGTCTAAGGCGCCGCGTTCAGGACCCAGTCTCCCCAGGAGGCCTGGGTTCGAATCTCGAATTTCCCCATTGTGGGACTAATAAAGGGAATATTATTATTATTATTATTATTATTATTATTACGATGGATAAAATTCTTGGACCTTGTTTTCAACTCGGGCCTTTCAATAAACTCCCAGATTTCTTTTACACAGCAAAATTGATTTCAGATCGTAATAAAATGACAATAACGTTCAAAATAATAGGCCTGCACGATATGCGGTTTAAACATTGCGATTCCGATGTGCGCATGCGCAATTGTCACGTCGTAGCACGTGCAATTTTTGTCTTTTTGTTTTTTTCTTAGAGCACGCAAAATTTGTTTTGCTTCATAGAAACAGCAAGCTACTGTATGCGCCACACAGCCTGTCTCGATCACTCCTTCCCTCCCGCCAGTCACTGGCCACTCCCCCACCCCTTCCATTCTCCTCGCTCCTACTGTGTGCGCTCTGAAAACAATAACAGGCATCATGGAAGGGACGACGGCGGCCAGAGATTTAGTCCCCAAAAAAAAATCGGTATCTGAAATATGGAAGTATTTCGGCTAGAAAAAGGACGGTTCAGAACAAAAAAACATTCTTTGCCGACAGTGCCTCACCATTGTTGCTGCAACTCGAGTTAACACCACAAACGTGTCCGAACATTTGAAACGTCATCACAAGACACTGTACGACCAGTTCAAATTAAGAAGTGGGACCAGAGGTGAAACTCCACTCAAAGAACAATTACAGACGCATTTGCCAGCATAACACCATACGATAAGAACTCCAAACTGCATCGTCAAATTACGGACGCAATAACTTTTCACCTGGCGAAAGACATGGCGCCACTCAACACCGTCACAAAAGAGGGTTTTAAAAAAAATGGTCCACACGCTCGACGAACGGTATGAAATGCCATCACGCACCTATTTTTCTCAAGTGGCCATCCCAGAATTGTATAATCAACAGAAGATGCGCACTGAAGATGAGCCGTTGCAAGCAGATAATTTTGCCGTTACAATGGACTTGTGGTCTATCCGGACAACAGCCCCATACATCAGTCTGACCGTCCACTTCATTAATACAAATTTTGAACTCAAAAGTCGCTGTTTGCAAACTGCATTTTTCCCGGATGTTCATACAAGTGAGAATATTGCAGCGGGACTGAGAAACGTTATGGCAGCTTGCAACCTGAACGAGAAACGTCCAGTCTGTATGACGACAGACAATGCTGCAAACATGGTGAGGGCAGCTGTCTTAAACGAGTGGACTAGGTTGCAGTGCTTTGGGCACAGGCTGCATCTTGCAGTGGGTAAGTTAATATTAATCATTGAATGGTTAGTATAACAATATGTATTTAATAATTGTAATAATAATCATTAAAATGTCTCATAGCTGGGCCAAACAAATCTCACTACATTTATAATAAGACATCACCTAAAAAGTAACTTGTTTTTAGACATTTTTAATTTAGGATGATAATGATAATTTTATTAGAAATAAGACAACTATTTGTGATAAGTCAAGAGTTTTTGCAGTGGAATAAAACAACGGAGTAGTTCAGCTTCAAAAGGACTTTTTTTCTATTGATTACTCATGCTATGGAAACTTGAGTACAGTACAATATTTTTTGTGTGTTTGTGACATGCCTGAGACAAAAAAAAAGTGCTAGCAGTAGCTATCCCCATCCATGACAGTGGATACCAAATGTGCATTGCATTTGGTCACCATTGTCACAAATGGGGGTATTTTATTTTTTTGTCTTAGGAAATGACAAATGCAAAAAATATTGTACTGTACTCAAGTCTCCATGGCATGAGTAATCAATCGAAAAAAGTCATTTTGAGGCAAAACTACTCATTTAATGTAAATGCATAATCCTAAAGATGATAATCGTGATGACGATAAGTCAGTAAATTTATAAATAAACTGATAACAGCAGAAATAATAATTTCTAATTTGTTTTGTCTTTTTTCCCCTTTAAGAATATGCAGTAAAAAAGAATGACAAGATTGACCATGCTACAGGTGTCTGCAATAAGATGGTGGGTCATTTCTCGCATAGTTGTAAGGCCAGAACTGCTTTTGAAAATGCCCAAAAGGAACTCAATCTGCCTTTACATTCCCTCATAACACAATGCCCAACAAGATGGGGCTCCAGACAGATGATGATCAGCAGGATCCTAGAGCAACAGAAGGCTTTTGCTCTGGTCCTGTCTCAGGACAAGAAGGCGCAGCATCTAGTCCCAACCTGGCAAGATATAGATGTCCTTGAATCTGTCAGTAAGTCACTGGGCCCACTTCTTGACTTCACAGATACCCTTTCAGGTGAAGACCACAGTGTCTCCGGTGTCAAGCCAATTATTCACCTCTTCAACACATCATTGCTGCAAGGCCAAGATGGGGACACAGATCTGACCAAGAAATTTAAAAGAGATGTTGCACTACATCAATGAGAAATATGAAGATGAAGCCACTCGTGAGCTGCTTGATATTGCATCTTATTTGGACCCCCGGTTCAAGATGGACTTCATCGATGCAGACAAAAAGAAAAATCAAGGCCAGAATGACCTCACAGCTGATTGCCCAGGAGACATCAAGCTGCAGCACTGAAGAGGATCCCACAGTTGCTGAATCACCTCAAGCAAAGAAAGTCAAGAGGTCCTTCGGAAGTTTATTCCAGTCATTAGAGAGCAGAGCGGAAGCAACAGGTGTCTCCTCTCTGACCCCAAGGGAGGCAGTGGAAGCAAAGGTAAACAACTACCTGCTAACACCTTGTATCGACTAAGATGAAGATGCACTTGCATGCTGGAAAACTTACCAAATAAACTTTCCACGAGTCGCCACGCTTGCCCGCAAGTATCTATGCATTCCTGCCACTAGCTCCCCATCAGAAAGGCTTTTTAGTACAAGTGGGAACATTGTCATTTGCCAATGGTCTTGTCTCAAGCCTGCAATGGTGGATAAACTGGTATTCTTGGCCCAAAACCTGTGAGACTGAGATGGGAATTGCTGAACTTGGAAGGAGGGTGCAGAATCGCAGACCGGTACACAACACAGCTGCCGGAATAGCTCTCCTCCTCCTCCTGTGACAGCTCTGCTCTGACTTTGATATGCTGTCAGAAAGGCAGATAATTTTGTGAGTCAAAATGATTTGGGTATAGAACAGCTGCTCATATTTTAATTCTTCATATTTAATATTTTTGTTTAAAGATATTTATAACTTTGCTGCTGTTTTACAGAGTTTTATTCACTGTTCTAGTTTTTGTGAACAACTCAGGGCACTAATGCACCTGCTCTTTTATTTTTTTAATACTTTTGTTGTAATTATTTTGAATTTTTCTAATTTACAACTTTGCTGCTGTTGTACAGAGGATTTTATCTCAGTGTTATATTTTTGTAAACAACTCAGGCGCTAGTACACCTGCTTTGTATTTTTTTAAATATTTTATAGGTTTTATATTTTCTTATATTTTTAAGTGACTCAAACAACTAGTGCACCTGCTCTTTTATTTATTTATTTTTTGTAAAATATCCAGTTCATATTTGCTGCTGTTTACATTGATGTGTGAAATACAATGTTAAATAATCTATTATGTGACAGAGACATAGGCTCCGTTATCCCTTTTATAGAGAGCAATCATCATTCACAGATCAACCCCTTAGTCTGGACTAAACAATATATGAATTAGGCCTGCACGATATGCCGTTTGAACATCATGATTGCGATGTGCACATGCGCAATATTTTTTATTTAGAACACAGAAACTTTTGTTTTGTTTCATAAAAGCAACACTCTACACTATGCTGTTGAGACTATGCAGACCGTCTTGCTCATGCCCCCTGCTAATTAGTCAACGCCCACCCTGCCCCACGCCTCCACTCACACGGCCAGTCTGCCCCGAAAACAGGAGGAGGGGAGGGCAGCAGAAGCGGCAATAGATTTAGTCACCTAAAAGAAAGTCAACATCCGAAATATGGAATTATTTTGGCCATAAAAAGGAATATACAACACATAAAAAAAACCTCTGCCGACAGTGCTTTGCCGTTGTTGCTGCAACACAAGGTCATAAAACAAACCTGTCCGACCATTTGAATGCTATTACGAGCCCCTTTATAACCAGTTCAGACTCATTAGTGGGACCCGATGTAAAACCATCTACTCAAAAAGCAATGACAGACGCCTTTATTCTAACACCTTTTGATAAGAAGTTCAAACAGCATCGACTAATCACGAATGCAATAACTTTTCACGGGGCGAAAACAAAAGTGAAAGCAACTCGACGCTGTCACGAAAAAGAGGTTTAAGAAAATTATCCGCACGCTCAACAAAAGGTATAAAATGCCGTGGCGCACGTATTTCTATCAAGTGGCCATCCCAGAGCTCTATAATAAACAAAGCAAAGTCTTCCCAAACAGAGCTATTTGAGTCATCAGGTGAAAATTTTTCTAGTTTCAATATTGCAATGTACATCGCAGCCTCCCCAAAACTTGCAATGTTATTTTTTTCCAATATCGTGCAGCCCTAATTCAAAACTTCGAGAACATGACCCTTTAAATGCAACACTTAACATTTTAATATTTGACAATTTAAAGGTGAAGTCAAGTGAAAAAAAAACTAACTAACTAACGAAGTTGAGCTGTGACTGGTCATTATGTCATTTTCAGTCAACAGCATGTGGCAAAATGGCCACCCCTTGAGATGGATAAAAACAGGCTGATTTTGCTTCTTAATTCATATTCTACAAAAACAATATCAATCACAATGCTGTTTTTAGACAAGTGGGATCTCATAGAAATTGTAAAAAACCTTTTTGACATGACTTTTCCTGACGGGGAGGAGACAGTATGTGAGGCTGTTAGGAGCATGACTCCCACCAAAACATGGAGGGAAGAGAGGGGGCGTGGCCATATCTCTTATTTTACAATACAACATTTATATATTTCTTCAAATAGTTACTTAGTTACTTACTAAGTTGTACAATACAATAGGCATATGTAACATCCCAAGACCTACAAAAAAAAGTCTCTGGAGCCCTACTATCAACTCAAAATAAAGTCAGCCATTTTTTATTTTCTTTCAAATTTTTCACAATTTTTGGCCCTTTATAGCGGTCATTTTCTATCAAAAGAGCTTTTTTTCCCCCAAAATTCAAATTATGATATGCTAGCACCCCACGTTGCCAGGGCTGCGATGGCTTTTTTTTAAACGACTCGCAGTTCAAGATATTATTTTCTTATCCTACTCTACGTAAATTTTGGTGAAGCGGTCATGATTTCATGATAATCTCAGGGGACGAGCCCAGATACACTGAAAAGACTAGGTCAATCATCCGCCTGGCCTGTGAACACAAACACCTAACCTTGTAAAAAGGCAGCGAGAGCAAAAAGTTAAGTTAGGTGGTACTTTATTGAAGTATTTGATATGCCAGGTTCCCTCTCATCATTGTCAGAGTCAGACTTGATGCAGTGTGCATCCTCAGAAATGATGCTGGCTTTTGGGAAAGCTTGAACAACAGTGCAAGCAGACACCTAAGCGTCCACAATCCATTCACAAATTGTGGCGTAACTCGCCCGGCGATGCCTCACAGTCTTGGTAAAGCTATGTTCGCCCTCTGTCATAAATAAAAAAATCACGCACATGCCACTCGCAACTTTACTTTAAATGCCCCCGTTTACACTGACGCTCAATGCGTGGTATTCGTCAAGCTACCCAAAATGATGGAAAGTTCTGAGGTAATTAGCTGCACTACTGTATACAGCATACCAGTACCAACTGGGGCTGTGCCTTTAGTGCGCTCTTGGAAGTGCACCCTTCCCCTTTTAACTGCCTTTCACCGTCCGCATGCTGTCCTCAGTCACGTCCGCCTTTCCTCTATATAAGCAGCGTGTCGACTGGAAATCCGCCTTGTCAGTCAAGCAGAGCGCTCTTCAATGTCACACGTTAACAGATTTTGGAACATGCGTGCCACGAATCATGCCACATTATAAGGTGCATCGTCCAATTTTAAGAATTTTAATTGTGCCTTATGGTAATGAAAATACAAAATTAATATGAACAGACTTATACAGCTATGAGTCTAAGTCTGTTCATATTCATTAGGTGTTCAAACTATTGATTAAAATAAGGGGCTTCCAGATAACATTTCAGGATGAACCTAAAATGTCCTCAACTTTTCAGTGCCGGTGTCCATTTCTTTCTTTCTTTCTTTCAGTACTTTTTGCACAACTTGTTCTTATAGAAGGAACTAAACGGAAAAAAAATCGCAAGTGTTAAATCCATGAATCGAACGATAAATTTGGTTGAAACAATGCTCTTCTGTGACTCTTCCAGTCTCCCTGTAGCTGACTGCACTTTGTGACGCTCTAAACCAGGGGTCTTCAACCCTGTTCCTCGAGGACAGGTGTCCTGCCCGTTTTCCACCTCTCCCTGGTGCAACACACCTGAGCCATCGTTATCTAGCTTCTGCAGACCTTGCTGATTATCTCATCATTTGAATCAGCTGTGTTGCAGCAGGGAGAGATGGAAAACCTGCAGGACACCGGCCCTCGAGGAGCAGGGTTGCGGACCCCTGCTCTAAACTCAATGGCTACTTCTCTCAGGGCATCCAGTTTGGGATCATACAATAAGGTTGTTAGGTGCTATCATGGTCTCAAAATGTGAACAGCATGAAGAAGAGGACTGTTAAAAGACCAATTGTAAATGAACCAGGAAATTTATTGGCGATAAATCAACCACTTGGTACGAATTTTGTCATGCAGCTCTTTGTTAAAGAACATCAGGGCATTCAAAAGTTTAGAAACAGTCAAATTGACTTAACCTAAAGGCTCAAATTTCACTCAAAAGACAAATATGGCTAACTTTTAGTGAGTAATGCACTAATTAATGTGTATGTGTTTGACCTGTACTCCAAGCAAAAAGGTGAAGGCCAGACCAGTTTTTCCAGCTCTTGCAGTTCTCCCAATTCTGAAACAAGAACCAGGAAACGGTTTACACCACCATTTATGGATGAAAAAACAATGATAAAGGATTACTTTGACAAAATTGTTATTAAACATCTTATTAATCATTTACATGAAAGCTTACCTGTGAATGTATGTCTTAATGTACTGTGGCGCATCATAGTTTACAACACATTTGACCCCAGGTATGTCAATGCCTCTGGCAGCTGCATCAGTGCTGATTAACCTTCAAATGCCAATGGAAGACGCATAGTTCCAAATTAGAATGTGTATATGCACAGTACCTCATGTGTTGATCAGAGAGTGTTTATGGTAGGCGGATACTGTTCTGATCTCATAGGAAATTCTTTAATCTATATATAATATATCTTTAAAAATGTTTGACGCTGGCCTGTGGCAATATATACAGTACATAGACTGAATTGCTAATAAAAGAAAAACCCACAATGGCCACAAAACTTGAATATGACAAAAGTAACAATGAATACAAACAAAAATGAAAATTAACCATAGAAAATCAGACATTGCTTTTGAATTATTATTATTATTGTTCAACAGAATTATATAAAAAAAAAACTCATGAAACAGGCCTGGACAAAAATAACGGTATCTTTAAATTGATATTTGGTTGCTTTTCGAGGCAACCGGTGCAATCAAACAATTTTTGTAACTTTCAATGAGTCTTCTGCACTTCTCAGCAGCTGTTTTTCCACACTCTTCATGAGCACACTGCTGTAGTTCTCTCAGTTCTGGAGGGTGCTTCCTCTCGAGAGCAAGTTTCAGCACCTTCCACAGATGTTCAATTGGATTTAGCAGTTGTGAGCACGTCAATCCAACAGTCATCATGCCGAAATTATTTCAGGTCGGCCCAGTCCATACGAGTCTTCGCCGACAGCCAATTGGCGTTGAGAACATACTTAGCAATACTATGTCACTCTTAGGCGCCGCTCAAACAGAGGTGCAGCAAAATAAAAAAATAATGAGACGTGTGTATAACTTTTGGTCCCACAGACCGCAATGACATTGTCCCATATTGTTTGAATTTCACCAATCACCACGCTGTGTGTGTCCGTTGTTTTTATTTTATTTTTCTTTATTTGACTGTGTCTAGTTGTGCGGCGCCTGCATGTAACATACTAAGGGCGTTCTCGATACCAATTGGCTTTCGCCGACAAGGGATTGACTGGGCCCATGTAGGCAGCCTAAAAATTAAATGCTAATTGATGGATTGGCGTTCCCACCACTGTTAGGTGTTTTTAGCGGAGTGTTTTGGGGCATTAACCGGGTGCACAGTGTCATTTTTGGCAGGCATTGTAGATTTAGTCCTAGTCATTTGGACGAAAATGCTGATTAGCTTTCGTCACATTTAATCGTTCCTATTCATGATCGTTTTAGTCGAGTTTTAGTTGACGAAAACTCAAAAAGGTTTGTCTTGTTTTTGTAAATTTATTAAAGGTTTTAGTCTGTTTTAGTTAAAAACAGGCATACGAGGTTCCCACCCAATAGCGAAGACTTTTTGAACGACTACTAGGATTATGCGTTACAAACAGATAAAAGTGGTAACAGTGGAATCAATGCTCATTGTTTCAAAATAAGCCGAGCACCAGAACATTTCATTTGACAACTGTAGCAGCTTTATTTCACTTAAAGTAACATAAAGTAAAAAGGTTTTAACAACATAGACTTGTATTAGACTTGTTCGAATACAGTAGCACAAGTACAAACTCTAGCAAACAAGTCTTGTTTACTTGTAACAGCTTGCTGTTATCAGAACCAAGTAGCCTACCGAGTGTCACTGTCGCCATGGTCCGTCAAAGGAAACCGTGTCAGTGTGTGTGAGCAGAGACAAATGACCGCAGACGTGTTCGTGTTTTGTTGTGCCGGTGTGTGCGCCAGTGTGTGCAACGGTGAGTGCCGCGCATGCACCCTTGCGTGTTGTCCCGGTGGTGGGCGTGCCCAAACGAGGATAGATTACCCCAGCATTGCAATTATTGAGAGACAGATTAGATGTACAATGAGAAGTGATGTCATCAATTTTGAAAGTCTAACGGACCACACGCTAACAATTTCGTCTTGTCAACAAAAATTCATGTACGTCACATGTTTTCGTCGTCAAAGAGTCACGCTTGGCTCTTCATCGTCTCATTATTGTCATGGAAAAAAATATCATCATTGTCGTTCACGAAAACAACACTGCTGGTGCAGGATTGATGATCTGCAACTGAGACCAAGCTTTCTGACACTGCGGTCAGCACATTTCTCTCTGGCATACCTTTATATGAAGTCTTGAGATATCATTGGACGCTGCACAGATTTAAGACAATATGTGCCAGTGCAGCAAAGCAGGAGCAGAATTTAACAGAGACTCCTCCATGTTTCAAAGTCAGGACAGTGTTTCTTTTCTTGGCATGCTTAATTTTTGCATCCATAAACATAGAGCTTATGTGCCCAGCCAAAATGTTCCAGTTTTTTCCCCATGTGTCCATTGCAAATTGTCACAGAAGCATTGTGGATTGGCGACATACAGTTAGGAAAAATCAATTTTCTCTTTGTTTAATGATTTGTCTTGCTATTTTAAGATTTATTTTCAACAGTGGAGTCCTCCTTGGTCATCTCCCGTTAAGCCACTCAAACAATGACAGTTGGTGTGATCTGACACCAATGTACCTTGAGCTTGGAGTTAACTTTTAAGATCTTTGGCGGTTGCTCTGGGCTGTTGTGTAACCATTTGTCAGCAATATTCCCCCTGCCACCATGTCCCAGGAGGTTGGCTGCAGTCCCGAGGATATTACATTACTGAACATGTGTAGCTGGAGTGACAGGAAAATCAAGCTGCTTGGAGATGGTCTTGTATTCTTTACCTTCAATGGACTTGTCTGTAATTTTCTTTCAAATCTCTTGAGTAAACTCTCTTCTTTGCTATGGTAACCACCTTCCTACATGAGGGCAACTCAACATAATTCAGGATTTTTACACGAAATACAGTCGTCATGACCGGGGATATTGCAGTTAACCCTTTTGCAGTTTGAGGAAGGCACACAGTCAATGTGTAGTCTAAGTAAAAAGACATATGAGCCGTTTAAATTATTTTTTTTCCATTAACAACACTAAGGATACCATCAACATTGTTGTGTTCTAGTTTGTACATTGTCATCCTTATTCAAAAACTAATTAAGCAAACACGGATTTCACTGCAATGTTTAACTATTGCTCTGTGAGAGAATTTGCTTTACTGGACCCAGCAGTACATGAAAATATTACTAGTAGATTAAAAGGAGAAACAAGACTTGTTAAAGAAAGAGAGCCCAGAACTGAAAACTATATTAATTATATTAGGGTCACAAAGTTTTACGAGTGACCTGCTCCAAAGACGATTATTTATTTTAAGGTAATATAGGGGGTAATCCCACCCATTAGATCAGGCAAGGGAACTCCGGTTCCTGGAGGGTCGTATCCTGCTTGTTTTAGACCTCACCCTACTCCCAACATCTGATTCAAATTGTTGACATGCTGATCATTTGAATCAGGTGGTTTTGGAGTAGGGAGAGATCTAAAACAAGCAGGATAAGACTCCAGGAACCAGGGTTCCCTGCCCCCTGCATTATATCATAGTCATACCAATATTTACGTTGATGAAAAACTACCCATTACTTGTGCACATCCAAACACTTTATGCCGCCATCATGTTATGGCGCCATATTCGCCATTTGTTTTTGAGCATAATTACACAAATAGATGAACCGCTCTTTAAGGCAATTAGGATTACTAACATATCATTTCAGAATACAATGACTTACATACATTTCATTTTGTGAATAAGCATAGTGAATATCATAGACAGAAACCTTCAAAATTAATTTTGAAGGAGTACTAAGGCGTCTAGACTAAATGTGGTCATGATGTTTTAAACTCATACTGATTGTGATATGGATGGTGCATTCTTACAGGTGAATCTTTCCTTGTTCAAATTCCTTTAGCCTCTTCTTTCTTTCTCTGGGAGATAGTCTAGAGGAGAACTCTGCTACTTGAACGCCACCAAAGAGCCGTATCAGCAGGTAAAGTCTGAGGACAACCAACAGAAACATGTTTTAAAAAAACAAAACATTTACACTTAACACTGACACAAATGCATAAAATGGTGTTTCTCTCTAACCTGTGAGCTGTCATTCTGGAGTTAACAAAACAAAGAATGGGTCTGAGCTTCATGCGCAGGATGAAGTGGAGTATAATGAGAGGTTTTTTGCTGAGCGTACAGGGCACATAAAACTCCTACAAAACATTCAAGCAATAACTTAATCAGGGACATACAGAATGATAATCTAATCACCTCCATTCACACAAAACTAACCGTCAGACTTTGGGGGATGTCAAACTGCTCAGGTTTATTATGGGAGACAACTGTTGGCTGAGGACAGTCACAGCAACCGGGGGTGTTGGCAGAGCTGAAAAGCGTTGGCTGGTGGAGGCCCAGCTGCTGCAATTTCTCTGGATTTTGGGTGAGTGTGGCAGAGAAAAGTAACTTCTGAAGTGGCATTTGAGGAGGAGACATGCTGTAATGAAGAACGTGAGTCAATTGTCAAAACTACTAGAGACGTAACAATTACCAAGGTATTGTGGTGGTGTGGGGGTTATTAAAAAATATCACGAAACTGTGAAAAAACTCATGCTATTGTTTAATATGCTGCTTTTAATATTGGAACATGACGAAGACGACTTTGTGGTTTTGATGGTGCGATGTCGCCATTATTGTTATAGCCCTACAAATTACTGCTCATACATTTTAATAGGTCATCTTGCGTCAAGTAAGCACACCCAGAAAAACATGATATTCTCAACCTGAGACCTTAGGCCATGTTTTGTAATTTTCAGTGAACAGCAAGTGGCAGTACAAGGCAAAATGGCTGCGCCCTGAAGTAGATAAAAATGGGGATTTTTCTGCTTAATTCATATTCCACAAATGCAATATTAATCTGAATACTGTGTTTACGTTAGGACATATTGTCATGAAAATCTTCGACTTGACATCCCCTTTAACCATTATGTTTCAAGAATAACACACGCTTGGATACTTAGAAGCCCCCTAAAATTGCCCTTCAAATTATGTTTTTACTTATGACTTAAGTATTATGCACTCACCAATTTTACTGATAGAAGAATGTATGCACTATGTGCATAGTAATCTGACAGACTGTTTTCTCATGTTTAGTCTAGGGCTGCCAAAATTAGTCTACTAATCACAACGACGTCGTCGATCCAAATCGACGCCCAGTAATTCAAAAAGTCGATGTGTTGTTTATTTCTATATTTATTCATTTGAAACATTGCTCTTCTCTTGAAAAAGCCTCAACCTTTTCCCGGCTGGCTGTCTAGGGCGCACATACGCCATAATCCGCGATGTAAACAGAAGCATTATGGGTAAGAAGTGTCATGGCTACCGGGTATTAGACACAGAGTCCTAAAGTTACGGCACATTTCACCCACATATACTTCTGATGCAAACTTCACTTTCATGTCAGTACGACAGGGATGCTCGATCACCTAGAAAGGAAGCACGTTGTGGCTGATCCTTTTTTCATTTCTGACATGTACAGTTGTGTCTGAAAGCTAGCTGTAGTTAGCACACAAAGGTTACGGGGTGTGTTTGATGTAACTTTGTAAAACACACACCAACACGATGTCCTTTATGGTACACATAAAGATAAAGATGTTTTTTAGTAGTCCCACAATGGGGAAATTTGCAGTGTTACAGGAGCAATGATATAGATCACACAGAGGCGGCGGCGTAATGTAGTTGTTAATGTATAACATTAGCAGCAGACATTCATAAAAAGCATGCAAATATACACAGTATATACGTACATACACAAATCCCCATGTATTTACACACTTACATCCCACAACATATACAAGTGTAAGGAAACACTCTTAATGTCTGTCCATGGGACAGAGGGGGAAAAAAACGCTAGTTTGTTCGGTCTCTTTTTGTCCCAGCCCGAGATGCCTCCTACCCAGGAGACAACTCCAGAGAAAATGACAGATGAAACCACCAAATCATAGAAGTTCCTGAGGAGTGTCCCCTGAACGCCAAAGGACCTCAGCCTCCTGAGTAGTCTGCTCTGACCCTCCTATAGAAAGCGTCTGTATTGTCGCTCCAGTCCAGTTTATTGTTCAAATGAACACCCAGGTACTTGTAAGTTGAGACCCTCTCAACGTCTGTTCCCTGGATATTCACTGGTGCAGATGGAGAGTGCCGATGCTTGCAGGAATCCACCACCCCCTCTTTGGATTTCCCAGCGTTGATTTGGAGGCGGCTCTGCTGATACCAGTCCACAAAACCCTGAGTAACCCCTCTGTACTCCCGATCGTCTCCGTCAGTGATGAGGCCGACAATCGCAGAGTCATCAGAGAACATCTGCTGGTGACAGGTAGAGGAATTGTATTTGTAGTTCGAGGTGTAGAGGGTGAACAGGAAGGGAGCCAGAACAGTTCCCTGCGGCGCTCCCGTGCTGCAACGGAGCACGTCAGACACACAGTCCTGTGTTCTCACGTACTGTGGCCGGTTTATGAGGTAGTCGTGGATCCATGTGATGAGGTGGTGGGCCACTCCCGCCTGCTTCAGCTTGTCTCCCAATATGGTGGGCTGGATGGTGTTAAAAGCACTGGAGAAATCAAAGACAATGATCCTCACAGTGCTCCCCGCCTTCTCCAGGAGGGAGAGTGAAGTGTGGAGCATGTAGATGATGGCATCATCCACACTGATGCCAGGCTGGTATGCGAACTGGAGTGGGTCCATCGAAGAGCTCACCAGGAGGCTAGATGGACGAGGACCAGTCTCTCCAGGGTCTTCATCAGATGATACGTCAGCACCACTGGTCTGAAGTTGTTGAGCTCCTTCGGATTAGGGGTCTTCGGAACCGGAACCAGGGAGGATGTTTTCTACAGCTGGGGGACTCTGCCCAGCTTCAGAATCAGGTTGAACATATGCTGGATGATTCCACACAGCTGGTCTGCGCAGGATTTGAGGAGCTGGGAGCAAATCCCATCTGGACCCGCTGCCTTCCTCGCCTTCATTTGCCGCCCGGGTAATGTGAGAGAAGAGAGAGAGGGGAGAGCTGATAGGAGAGAGAGGGGGAGAGAGGGTCTCATTCGCAATGGCAGGAGGGGTTGGTGGGGGTTGCTGCAAGGGAGACTGAGCGGGGGCAGGCATCTGATCAAACCTATTGAAAAATAGGTTCAACTCATTTCCCCACTGAAGGTCCCCCCGTTCTGGGTCTTTGGTTGTCCGTGGCCTGAGATGGTCTTCAGGCTCCACCAGACATCCCTAGCATTATTATTCTGCAGCTGTTCCTCGATCCGCATCCTATAGGACTTTTTCCCCCGCTCTGATCCTCCTTCTCAGCTGACGTTGTACTCTCTTCAGCTCCTCCTTGTCGCCTGAGACAAAAGCGCTTTTTTTCTCCTTCAAGAGAGCTTTATATATATATACATATACAAATATATACATATATATATACATACATGTATACATGTATACATACACATGTATATATATATACATTTACATGTATACATACACATGTATATATATATACACATATACATGTATACATACACATGTGTATATATATATATACATATACATGTATACATGCATATATACATATACATACACATGTGTATATATATATATACATATACATGTATACATACACATGTATATATATATATACATATACATGTATACATACACGTATATATATATATATATATATATATATATATATATACATATACATGTATACATACACATGTGAATATATATATATATATATATATATATACATGTATACATACACATGTGTATATATATATATATATATATATATATATATATATACATACACATGTGTATATATATATATATATATATATATATACACATGTGTATATATATATATATATATATATATATATATATATATCCATATATATATATATATACATATACATACATATACATATATACGTATACATATATATATATATTTGTATTTGTTTTTATTTTTGAAAGTATACAGGGACAGTGCATATTAATCAAACAGTTTCCTGTAAATATGCCAGATTATAGCCAATGGCTAATTTGCATCAGTTGTCCCTGTAATCGGCCTGCCATGCATGTTTGTAGAATGTGGGAGGAAACCGGAGTACCCGGAGGAAACCCACGCAGGCACAGGGAGAACATGCAAACTCCACACAGGATGGCCGGAGCCGGGATTGCACCCACGCCCGATGCTGTCTCTCACTGAGAGGCCATCGTGCTAACCATTCGGCCACCGTGCCACCATATATATATATATATAATATATATATATATATAATACATATATAATATATATGCATATATACACATATACACATTATATATATACATATATACACACACACACATATATATATACACATACATATATACACATATATATACACATACACGTACATATATATACACACACACACCCCCACACACACACATATATATAGACATATATACACACACACACACACATATATATATATATATATATATATATATATATATATATATATATATATATATATATATATATATATATATATACATATACAATAAATATAAAATTAATATATATATATATAAAATAAATGTCTGTAAAGATGTCTCCATTTAGATCGTATTCAAGATTCCAAGAAAGCTATTATCATGATGTCTTTGAATTAAATATACTTCATATTTGGTGATTTTGCAGCAATTCCAAGATATTATTCGAGTAAATATCTGTTATAAGCTTCACAAAAAATAGTAGTTGAAAAATGTGATTAATCATGGAATTTTTTTGTGATTAATTAGTTAAAAAATCACTTGACAGCACTAATATATATATTAAAAAAAGATGTATTTTGTTAGCATACGCTCACATGTTCATACAGGAGATGTACCATAGTCGTTTCCCACATAAGGAAATTCTGTTATATGGAAAGAATGGACAATGCAAATATGATTCCGTATTAGAGAATACTTACTGTATTGCCAATTGGGGTGGGGCCTGTTTGAGACAGCACTTTATGATTGTTTTATTTTTTTACAGGTTGCAGTTATGATTCAAAAAAGGTAATTGTCATGACTCGTTATAGCTGACCTGTATTTATGTTGCTTTGTCTCCCTCTACAGGCACTTTGGCGTAGGTAACTATTTTCCCTGCTATTTCTAACTTGCCTTCTTATTGGCGCATTTAGTCACGTGACACCTCCGGTTCAAAGTGCATGCAGTCTCCTAACTGCCGCCTTGGCTTTACGTGTTACAGCCATTCGACCGTCTGTTCTCATGATTTCCACTCGCTTGTTTGTGTCTGAAAAAAGCATCGCTTGTGAGTAGCATTTTCCTTTCCTTTTCATGTAACACTTGCGCTTGTGTGGCGAATTTGATGTTATATACATTTAGTTTATTGCTTGCCTTCTGAGTGTCAGTTACTTTATAGTAAGATATGGACTGCATTTTATATTGTCTACAAGTTATGCACAGCTCTTTATATAATCATTTGTGTATGCTTATGTTATTTTGAATAACATGCTATAATTGTACTATATGTTTTTGTATCATTTCAGTTTTCCAAAATAATTCTACTCAAGAGATTGAAGACAACAGTAAAGCAGTTCAACTTTACTCCAGCCTCTGCATTTCTCTTGAAGATTGTCTGTCAATTTGTGTCCAGACACACATTGAGGACAGAATAGTAATCATGGTTACACACAGAGTTCAGAATAAACCTAAGAAACAATGTAAAAAAAAAAAAAAAAAAAAAAAGCTCAAGTTGATAGATATAAGTTTTAGCGCATTTCCCCAAGAACCACCAATGCTTTGTCTGCCAAGGATGATGCACATTCTGATTTCTGCATAGGTGTGATAAAATATCGGGCCAAGCTCTTCCAGAAATCCCTGCAAACAAATTAATAGGTAATACAGCTTTGAGATTTGCATCCCTCCAACCAGACGTCATCAGGTAGCTTCACCTTCATGTCTCTTTCCCATTGAGGTTTGATATGAAACTGAACATTGTCATCCAGTGAAGTAAGGGCCAAGTCGAGTTGATATTTTTCATTTTACATCCCTTAAACAAATCCATGAAAAATTGAATCAGTCTGGGCGAGGCATCCAGCAGAGGGCATTAAATTTCTCTTACAAAATAATGACGGAGCTGGAAGTACCTGAAAAAATCTTGCAACAGCGTACTTTAGATAAAGGGTTTGAAAGCTTTCTATTTGTCCCCTAGAAAGTATCCCACAAAGAGCGGTTATACCAAGATAGCTCCAGTGTCGAAATCTGTGGTCATGTGGAAGCTGAGGACTACCTGAACATTAAGTATTAGTTTGAGCATGTGAATTATTTTTTCTTTTTTAATCCAATTGAGATGTTAAGGTTTCAGGCCACATTAATAGTGGATTTTTTTTTAAATCACAAAAACCTGGGGACTCACCTAGCTGCTGTGACATACAAGGGAGCTTTTTGCCTGAAGATGGACATGCTCTCTATTCTCTGGTCTGCCGTTCCATACACTGCCTTTACTACCTGACTGAGCCAAGACTGCCGCATACTGTCAATCATCCTGTCAGCCTCATCAACAATCTGTAACGAATGATACAATAAATAAGAACAAACAGATTGAAAATAACAAATGCTTGAATTTTAGGAACTTACAAGGAACCTAAGGTGATCCAGACAGATGCCGGAATTCTGATTGATATGATCAACGAGTCGACCAGGAGTGGCAACAACAATATCAGCTAAACAGCGTCTCATCCCCCCCCTGGAGAATAATCGAGAAATTAAATGTATTTGCCAAGTGTGGGACATTTGTACAGCTTATATGTCAGTTTGAGTTTTAAATCACCTCTGTTCAGAGAGTGAAGCCAACTCTGCCTCAAATGACTTCTGGCCTGCCAGCATGACCACTTTCAAGGTAGTTCCCTCAGCATATGATGTAAAAACCTTGAAAACCTGGACAGAGGACAAACAGCCGCTTCCTGTAATTACAAATTCATGACTTAAGTCCACCCCCCAAAAAATGTCTGGATTGAATTTAACATTTTAAGAATTATTTCTGATTTGAATATGTGCAATAGGTGAATGAAAACCCATACTACCAACCCATGAAAAGTCTAAGCGACATTAATATTACTTCCTATTGGTATAGAAAAAGACTTTTGAAGAAGACCTGATGAGCAAGCTCTTTGGTCGGTAACACAGCCAAAGCACGGACTTCGCACACAACCCTCTTCATCAGCACCTGATGGAAAAGAACATTTTCAGTTTCCTTAAAGCACACTAATATCATTCATTTTCCAGACAGATCCCATTACATCCACTGATATGCGTCCACACCCACTAGAATACCAATGTGGGTTCTCCATTGTTACCCAATGGACCTTGCAGCACATTGACTACAGTATTGACAAAGAAAACAACAAGTTAGGAATTTTGGATTAAAATAAAATCATCAAAAAAAATATTTGTAATGTATTTGAAATTACTTGGCTCCATTAAAATATGTAATTGTTCCCAGTTAACAATCAGGAGCAGGAACGTTGGAGTCACATCGTTTCATTTTGGATTTGGTCCAAATTGATTGTGTTTTCGTCACTTTGAATATTTGGAATGATTGCTCCCCCTATGTGTTTGTGCTACTCTTCAGGCTATTTCTATATAAATATGTTCATGGTTGTAATTAATATTGTATTTACTAGTCATGTTGGATGGTTAATTACCGTATTTTCGCATCCATAAGGCGCACTTTGAAGTCTATAAAATTCACCAAAACAGACGGGCGCCCTGAAATGCGACACGCCTTGTGTATAGACTGAGACCCATAGATCCGTACATATGCTATCTACTCAAGCAACAGCCGATGCCCCTTAGGGCATTATAGAGTGCATGTTAGCACACCCTGCTGGTTAAAGTCTGAGACTATTGCGTTCTGAATTGGCTGTGACAAATAAATTACCTGAACACATCTTTTAGTGATGGTTTGGTCTGGTCAGTTAGAACAGACCAGTATGTGCCTGCGGGAGAAAGCTGGACAAAAGGGCAGCTGCCCACGGTGTCATATTCGGTCTTATCATTGATGTTATTGCAAGCAAGAAAAAGCATAGGTTCAGACAACAGACTGTGCAAAAAAAAAAAACACTGCCCAAAGCACACCACTCGCATCTCTCTAACCAGCCATCCGATTCTCTGAGCCTGATGGGTTCCCGGAATGCATTGCAATACTCTGTGTTATTTTTATTTCTTTTGGGGATATGAATGGCATGAGAGATGCACGTTTTGTGTTGTGTTTCTTTGTTGCATTGTTTGCTTGTATGCTGTTCAGTGATAGTATAGTTTTGGTTTTGAGTTTTGGCTAGCACGCGCCTCATAGTGTGCTGCGGCCGGTGTATGTGCGAAATACAGAAATAGCACCTACAGCTGACGCTGCGGCCCTTGATTTGGCTGTCATTTGCAGCTACGGCTCAATACTTCCGTGTTGCTCGCTTGGTCGAAGGAAAAGAAAATGTCAACGTTCACAATGCAGTATGGAATCGGAACATAATGCATCCACTTTGAATTATCCTAATTAGTAAGTCTGTTCTCATAATACCTAAATATCAATGCATATTTTGGTTAAATTGTTATAAAAAAGGAACTCGATGTACGATATGTGTTTATAATGGCTCTACTGCAGGTGTAGAGTGTGACTATATTTTGTAATTACAATTTTCTCCACATATGAGATTAATAATCCCGCCATGCAATTTTCAGATTGCACGGCGGGATTCCAGACCATCAGTGGTAATTGTTTAACTCCCATCTAAAGTAACACTTTCTTAATCAAGTTGATAAGAAATTTGTAATTATGTGAAAATAAACTTTAAAAATTTAAATTGGCCGACTTGTCAAATGGAGGAAATCCTAAATTATGCACGAAATTATGAATGTGTCGAGCAGGAAAAGAGAGGACAGAAAGTCCTGTTATAAACATTAATTTTTCAGGACCGAGTCGTGATAGCAACGGAGAATCACGTCATGTAAAAAACAAAAACATAAAAAAAGCAAGTGTGGAAGGAGTTCATCATCAACGTGCCCGTTTTACTTATTAGGCCGTGATGCACTGACACAATTGGACATTAATATCAGAGTCAATAAGCAGGGGCGAATTGAACCAAACGTCAAAAGCTTTAAAGGGCACATTACTATTGGTCGCTATATTTGGAAAAAATAGGGCGCAAATAAAATACTAGAAGTAGCTCACAAGTTGCCTCAGACACATATGACCAGTGCTTAACAAACACATTGGCGCTGATCCTATACTTGTATGAAACAGGAAACAAAGTTGCGAAAGATAAGATGCAGCTGTGGAAAAAAGAAGTCACATATTTAGGCCAAATTTTGACTTAAAAGGGCGCATTGTCAGTGATAAGCAAAAAGAAAACGCCACAGCCCTAAAACCAATAAAGAAGTAAATGATGTATTTTATAGGTGTGTGCAATTATTGTCGAGCATGGATTGCAAATTACTCAGAAATTTATGACAAGCCAATGACATTTGATGACAAAATTGTTTGAACACTTGAGGCTGACAAAGCTTTTGAACTTGTCAAGCGTGAACTCATTGATTAAGCTGCATCAGCACTACCAAATTACTATGAACCATTTGAGCAAACAGTGACTGCAAAAAATGGTTTCATGACCCCCGTGTTGCTGCAGAAACACGGAGGAAAGTGAAACCAGTTGCATACTAGTAATAACTATTGGATCCCGTGGCGAGAGCCAGGTCAGAGTGTGTTCAAGCAGTCCTTACCGTTGCTTTAACGGTTGAGGTATCTGCGGAGATTATCTTGCTCCACAAATTAACATTGAGAGTACCGTACAAAGTTGCGGGCGGTCCTTCTTTTGGAATCAAAAATGAAATTTTTGTCCACCACATGACATTCACATTGCACGGCGACCTGATTGTCACAGGGACATATCACACTCTTAGGGTGCGGTGCGCTCAGCCCGGCGTCACTTTTCCCGCACCAGGCGATGGCACGCCACACGACTGTGGAGGCCGCATCCAAATTACCACCAAACCGCGACCTGACCTCATGGACACTTTTCTCCCGACTGGAGATACTTTTTTTTTTTTTGACGGCCGCAATGGCGTGGGATTTTTTTTTGTAGCAACGCAAACGGAAATTTTGTTTCAAGGAATACTAAAATCTGTATGTTGAGGACAAGCTGCAGAATTTTCTGCGCTGATCCAGAATTGTAAGATGTTTTTCAAAAAACATTTTACAATTTGGACTGACAGCCAAGATATATGTTCATGTGTTCTGTTGGCATTGGGCAAACAGGGGCTTTAAACCCACAACAGGAAAAGAAGTTGTGCATACAGCACGTCTAAGTAGCTATTTGTAAATGCAAAGCTCACTTAACAGGAAATGACCCAATTACAATTGGAAACGCCTCGCTGATAATGCAGCGAAGGCTGCAGCCCAAGGCATGCCCTCATGGTCGACAACACTGCTAAAAGAGGAAATGAACACACACACGGCAAATCAACTTGACATTTTGATCTCATGTCAGGAAAATGCACCACTTATTGAACACACACATTGGGACAACAAAGGTGCAAACATTGCTGAGGACAGGGTCAGCAAATTGGCAGATGGCAAACCCTGGCTGCCTAAATCATTGTTTGAAGGGGCAGCAAGATTGACCCATGGGCGTAGTCATGTGTCAAGAGGGGGGAGAATGATATGCTTACAGATTTTTCAAACTAATTTTTTTGTAGGCAACGTGTTTTTGTTTGAAAGACAAAGTATTAGAGATGCAATATTGTTTGGTTGTAGTTCATGTGGTTTCAAAATGGGTTAAGTTGTTTCCAACAGCATATGCTGATGATAAGACAGTTGTAAAAGCATTGTGTAATCGAATTATCCCAACATTTGGTATTTCAAGAGTGATTCAAAGTGAAAATGACACGCATTTTGTGAATGACGTAACAAAAGTGGGACAGTTACTGCAAATTGACTTAAAGCGTCATTGTGCATACCACCCACAGTCTGCAGGACTTGTGGAACACACAAACGGAACTGTTAAAGCCAGACTTTTTAAGACAATGAGCGAAATGAAAAGTCAATGGCCTGAATGACAATAGTGCCAGCCGATGGAAGGACACTATCCCCTTTCGAAATCCTATATGGCCGCCCATATAGACTCCTAGACTCATCAGAATCACCAGCGACTGGCACATCGGTCCCAGTCCACATGAAAAACATGTTTGACCGAAAAAAGATGCATAGACACAATGACTTGCCAATGTGTTCTGATCCACAGACAGACCACCGTCTGGGAGACCAAGTCTTCCTCAAGGTGTTGAAACGACCTCGTTGGGACAGTGAACGCTGGGATGGCCCTCACCAGGTGATTGCAGTAACCCAGACGGCAGCAAGAGTTGAGGGGCGTGGCGGCTGGATCTCCCAGTCGCAGTGCAAGCTTCTCAGGTTTCCTGCTGATAGAACTAGCGACGTTAGTCCCTCGGAGTGGAATCTCCACCACATACACTCCAGTGTACAGACGAAAGACCACAGTGGGAAAGAGGGTTTTTTGTGGCAAACAGCGCACAACCTCGAGACCAGGACAGCATCAACGCAGACCAGTTGCCCAGCCGCAGATTGCTGTCTGCATTCGTCTCAAGAAACCAACAGCTTTAGCTTTGTTATTATTTTTTAATTGTTATCTTTTCGTTGGCTTCTCGCTTGGGGCATGGATTTCTACTCTTTTTGACCGAAGTTACGAAATTTTTGGGTAGTTTTTCTCCCCCCTCAAGCGACAGCCTTTGATGATATTTGAAACGTGATAAACAGGAGGGATGTGTGAAAGAAATTTGAAGTTTGTCATGTTATCAAGTTTCGAACCTATGCTTACAGGTGAGAAGGTCACAAGTCAACATGTTCCTCTTTGCTCTTCAGAATAAGCAGAAGTGTCTGCGCTAGCAGCAGAACAGGAAACCGGTCAGCACAAACTTAGCAGAAGTGTGAACCAAAAGATGTCTTGTAAACTGAAACTGTTAGAATAAGCAGGAAGAGCGTGGGCAAGTGTGATAAAGTCAAATGTTCAAGTTTTCCATTCTGTATGAGTTGCATATTCAAATTGCTTATGCTGTGATGCAAATAAAAACCACACGGGAGCAGGAAGTTTCAGCTTTCGCTCCTGGGCCTCCTCACACTGAGGGCCTTCGGAGGACTGTTCCTCGTGAGTGACAAAGACAATCTTGGCTGGTTGATTCATTTGTTCAGATTGTTTTGACAGAAACATCCCTGACAGACTTGATTTCTGCAATTGGGTGAAATTCCTATATTCAAAGCCGAGAGGAGCAATTATGACTTATGGGATAATTTCAGATTTTTTTTCCGCTTTCCAGAGGAACTAGGCAAGGCTGCCTTCTATCGCTGCAGCTCTTCACGATATTTCTTGAGCCATTAGCTTTGGCGATCAGAGCAAATGTAGGAATCAAAGGTGTGCATACAGTTGGAGCGGAGGATAAAATATGTATGCTGATAACATTCAAGCAGTGATAACAGATCCTATCCACTCTCTTCCAGTATTGCTGGAATGTTTTCGTTTATTTTCTAAAATTTCAGGTTACAAAATAAATAAAAGTCTGAGAGCATGCCTGTATCAAACACCTGCCATCTCGGCCACGTTACACCCATTAATTTTAGATTGATACCTTCGGGTATGGAATATTTTGGCATTAAACTTGACCCAAATTTGGATGTAATGTCTTTAAATATGGATCCGCTCCTCCAAAAGATGAGGCTCAATGTGGTCAAGATGGTGGTGGCACCGCAGTTCACCTATGTCTCCATGATGCTGCCTGTTGATATACTAGCAAGATTGTTTAAGCAATTTGATCAAATTGTGAAATACTTTTTCTGGGACAAGAGACCCACAATTAACATAACATAAAAACGTGGGCGCCGAGTGATATGTGTGGACTGGCTTTACTTGACGTTAGACTTTACAACTTGTAATGCGAGATGAGCAGGTTGTGAGTAATGGAATGGAGTGGCCTTAGCCCGAGTTGGATTAAAATCAAGGAGGAACTAACAACCCCCTTTTGGACCTTTGGATTCTCTTGCACATCGACACAATTTTAATGGACATAATTCTTTATCGAATGCAGTGCTGGCTCACTCTAAGACAGTCTGAAAAGAGATGCACAAGAGAGGACGTTTATCACACTTACGTCATATGCCTCTAAATTGGGGATGTAACAATTCATTCAAGCCCCGATTCAATTTTCAGTTCCCGATTTCGATTTGATTCGATATTTCATTAATTTTTTAAATTTCTGCCACGCTTGACTCTCTGCGCTCGTGCGATGCTGCAGTAATCCACAAACAAATAATGCATTATGCTTAGTACAAACGTGTCAATGTTAAAAAATATATACACTATGCCGTGTTGCACTATTATTATGAGACTACCTTTAAAATACTAAAAGAAATACTTTTCTCACAGAGAGAGTGAGAGAAAAATCTTGAGGGTGATGCATATCATAAAACTCGGAAACAATATTGCTCAGCGAAACCCAATTGTTACCAACACGCATAACCCATTTTTTTCAATATTTTTCTAGCACTGTAAATTAGTATATTTTAACAACCTTGGTAGGTTACGTTTTATTGTTGGGTGTTGCCGTTAATGGTGTGGCAAATGCGTCATGTACTTTGGGTAATGAAATTTCCGACTTCTTAAACGCAACACGCCGTGCGTGGTCGCAAGGTAGCACTTGTGCACATGCTGTTTCGATTTTAATCACGCGTATATAAAAGCTATGTTTTGGTTTTTAATGCACGTGGGTTTGCTAACGGCGCAGCAATCCAAAGTAAACGCTACATTATGTTAGCGTACTACAATAGGACATCGCGTGTGACGTTCCATCAGACGCACACGGTAGCCTGTGCATGCTAACTACAATTAGCTTTCAGACACAACAGTCCTTGTTGTAAATTAAATGAACCATCAGCTATTATGTGTTTCCTTCATAAATGCACGTTTATCACTACTGTGTTGCTATGAAAGGTAAGTTTACAATGTATTAAGTAATTGTGCATATGCAGCTTGTTTACAGCACAGACGAGAGAGAACAGCTTTGGTTAACATGGTGTTGCTAATCAATTCTTTTACTTTTATATTGATGCATATTTTGAGCAATTTATATCAATATTAAATTGATTTTCAGTGAATCTTTTCATCACTACTCTATATGGCAGAACTCTGCAATACGGATTAGTAAAAAGAGGGGCATTGTTTATTACGTAGGATTGGAGACTTGTATTCACAAGTGTATATATCTTTTGAGATCTTGGTCAGAAATATGGTTTGCACTATAAAGGCAATTATTGGAGATACTTCCAAATCAGGAATTGTATCACAGAAGGTTCCTTTACTGAATGGGAAAATCCAGTGATGTTTTAAAATCCAGTGATGAGGTTTTTTGCTTCAACACATATGGAACATGTAAAAGTCTGAAGATCATCTGGCAAAGGGACCTAGGATGTATGTAGCCTGGGTGACGAGGAGTGGCTGAATATTTTGTCGAATACAGGGAAATGTGTAAGGGAGGCCAGGGCAAAATTTAGTTCCCTCATCAAACACAGAAAAACTCAGCGACTGGTTCCACTCTTCATGTAGTAATATTTTGGATTCTGTGGCTCCATTAAAAATTATGCGGCCAAAAGTAAGACCAGAGAGTAATGTAAGAACTCGGGCAATTAAACAAGAATGCCGCAAAGCTGAACACAGGTGGAAAAAAGACAGGCGGCAGGTCTCATATCAAATCCTAAAAGACTGCTGGCATAGTTAAAACAAGGTAAAAGAGTAAAAGAGGGAGTACTTGTCCAGTCTTGTTCAGACAAATTGTCATAATCCTCTATTTCAAACAATCGATTCTGCACTTAAACCCGGCAGCCAAATTTTGCACAGACTCGTCCCCTGAAATGTGGAATATATTTTTGCATATTTTTTATGGAGAAGGTTGCAACAGCTCGGATCTTGTTTCGAATAATACAATCGACCCCTGCGTACATGTTCCTTGTTCCGCAGTATTAGATTCCTTTGACGCTTTCTCCTTGTCATCTTTGGGGGATGTGGTTTTCCATATGAAGCTCACCACATGACGCCGTCCATCCTCATTTCTTTAAATAAGTTCTCCCAAGTATTGGCAAATTGATTTTGGCCATTATCAACAGCAGTCTCTCTTCTGGTGTAGTCCCCCAACATTTTAAACATGCTGTGGTGGAACCCTTGCTGAAGAAACCTGGACTTCATCAAGGAGTACTGTCAAATTTTAAACCCATTTCCAAATTGCCTTTTATTATAAAATTTTGGAAAACGGGGTGCACATGCAGTTACGATCCTTTTTGGATGAACGCAACGTCATGGAGGTTTTCCAGTCAGGTTTCAAGAAAATGCATAGCACAGAGTCAACCCTGTTACGAATGTTGAATAATATTCTTCTGGCAAACGACACTGGAGGCTATGTATGCCTTGTCTTGTTAGAGTTAACTGCAGCGTTTGGCACGGTGGACCACAATATTCTTCTGGCTTGTTTACAGCACCAAGTACGCATCAGCTTTAGCGCTCTAGAATGGTTTGGGTCCTATTTGTCTGTCAGGACCTTTTGTGTTTACCTAAGTTGCAACGAGTCCCGCTCTGCCCCTTTGTCGTACGGTGTCCCAAAGTTGGGGCCCTTGCTGTTTTCGTTATACTAGCTGGCCCTAGGTTCCATCTGACAAAAACGTGGAATTTCCTTCTATTCCTTCCAGCAAAAAAGACGCTTTCTCCCTGAGACCGCTTTTGCCCTGCTTAGAGGATATAAAAATCTGGATATCACTTAACTTCTTGAATTTCAACGAAAAGAAGACAGAGGTTACGGTGTTCGGCCCCAGTGGCCCTTCTACCCTCAATCCTGTTGATCTCGGTGCCCTAAAATCTTATCGAAAGCCAACTCTCACAAACTTGGGTTTTAAACTGGACAGTGCAGCAGATCAGTGCTGTTTCTTTCTTCTTAGGCAGCCGGCTAAAGTGAAGCCCTTTCTTTCCCAACAGCACTTAGAAATAGTAATCGCTGCATTTGTTACATCTAGGGTAGATTACTACAATGCACTTTACTTTTGACTCAGGCAGTCCTCGCTCAACCGCCTCCAACTGGCCCAAAATGCCTTTTATCTGGCGCTCGGAAGACAGATCACATCACCCCAATCTTAGCCTTTATTCACTGGCTCCCAGTGCACTTTAGTGTTCGATTTAAGATACTTCTGTTCGTCTTCAAAGCTGTAAATGGCCTTGCCCCAGCGTACCTCTCTGAGCTCACTGTTTGAACAATTAGACAGTTTTCCAAAAATAACAGTCAAAGACCATGTCATGCACGACCTAGGAGACCTCCTAGAAGAGATTCAAGACGCCAAGGAAGAACGATAACTCTTTGGCCTACTCTTTCCAGACAGCTCTCGCGGGATTGGCACAATCGTAGACAAACTCCCAAATGGACTTCAAGACAGGTGGATGTCAGACGGCTCTCACTAGAAAGAGGAAAACCTAGGCTGTTTCCCACCTTTCAAATATTTCTGCAAATTCATATGCAAAGAGGCAAGAAAACCCAATGATCCAAGTTTCAACTATCAGAACAGCCAATTTCTATCAAAACCAGAAAAAGCCTGTGCAAAGAACTTTGACTCCAGTAAATCAATCACTGTGCACAATACCAATGTTTCTCCTGTTAACAAGGACTTTGATACAAACTGCCCACTGCATAAGACACACCGACTTGAAAATTGCAGAACATTTAGGAACCATCCACTTGATGAACTAAAGGCCTTCCTCAAAGAGAATGGAATTTGTTTTAAATGCTGCGCTTCAGACACTCATCTTGCGAAGGACTGCGAATCTATAGTAACGTATGAGTTGGACTTCCATTTAGATGCTGTGCACTTCTATACAGACAGTAAGGTAGTGCTGTGCTACATCTGTAGTATGTCAAAAAGGTTCTACACACATGTCCACAAAAGCACAAAGCATTCACTAGTTAAAGGCACTATGTGGGCACCGAGGAGAACCCAGCAGATCATGCTTCAAGTTCCTGGTCAGCAGCTCAACTTAGAAAATCCACATGGTTCACCGGACCAGTCTTCATCCACCATCCTCCTGCGCTGGCAACACAAGTAAGTGGAATGTTTGACTTAATTGAACCAAACAAAGACGGAAATTCCGCTGCAGGTCAAGACCTACGCCACATATCTCCAAGTGCTCAACAGAAACTGTTTTGAGTGTTTCTCCACTTTTAAGTCCTTGGTTAGAGCAACAGCAAATTTTATCCACGTCGCAAAATCAGTCAACGGTGCCAACCTAAACAGTGAATGCAAAGGCTAGGACAAATGCCAACTCCCTCAGACAACCGACGAGATGGTTCAAGCAAAACACGTCATCCTCAAAGAGACACAAAAAGGCAGATCCATTCTAAAACGGAGCCCTTTACAAAAACTCAACCCAATTTTACAGAATAATCTTGTTTCTGTTGGAGGCAAACATTCAGAGATTGAGAAACCCCAGTCATTCTCCCTAAAGCAGAGCTTCTCAATTATTTTCTGTTACGTCGCCCCTAGCAAGAACTAAACAATTCACGCCCCCCCACCACCCACCCCTCACTGCAACGATAAACAATAGCATTTCCGTTGCAAAACAAACCTACACCATAGAGTTAATAATTGCTGCCCACAATGGCCAATGAGAGCGCCACTGCCAACTACGAGAGTGGATGGGCAATTACACTTTATTGTAGTACAGCGGGAAAAAAGCAAGTTCCCCAAGGACACAGGCGCCCCCTCAGCATGGCACTGCAACCCCGCAGGGCGGCCCGCCCCACTATTTGAGAAGTGCTGCCCTGAAAGAAGTCACGTTTTTCCTTCTGCTCACTCGTTACTACCACAAGCAAGTGCTGCATCTAGTTAGTAACCTTACGGAATGAGCAATTAGAGCTGCCGAACTTTGGCCTGTGGGTGGCAAAAGACTAGTCAATTCAGTAATCCACATCTGTGTAACATGTTTGACCGCAACCTACATGGTAAACAAGATCACCAACACATAGCGAATCTACCACCGTAGTGCCCAAGGTCTGTCCCCCCCCTTTACTTACGTTGGCCGCGACGTCTTCGGTCCTTGGTCCATACGAACCAGACACACCAGGGGTGGACAAGCTGAAAGTAAGTGGTGGGCCCTCATGTTTGCCTGCATGAGCTCAATATCTGTACATTTGAGCTGCTTGTGTCTCTAGACACTTCCAGCTCCATAAACACCCTTCGCCGCTTCTTTTCTTTAGAGAGGTCCCACAAAACAGCTGTTATCTCATTGTGGTACCAATTTCATTGGCACTTCAAAGGAACTAGAAATGGACATATCACTGCAGAAATACCTAATTGACCAAGACTGCAGCTGGGAATTTAATCCACCACACGCCTCCCATATGGGAGGATCCTGGGAGCATTTGATCGGAATTGTTCGTTGAATCTTAGATTCCATGCTACTACAAAACAACGTTCAACTGACTCGCAAAGTGTTATGCACACTCATGGCAGAAATTACAGCCATCATTAATGCAAGGCCAATCCTCCCAGTTTCATCGGCTTTAGAGAACCGATGCATCCAATCTCCATCAATGCTCCTCACATGGACAAAGACCTGCACACCAAGCAATGGAGACAGGTTCAGGCTCTTGTCAACCAGTTCTGGCCACACTGGAGGCATGAGTATTTGCCCAGATTGCAAGGAAGACAGAAATGTACTTTATCTTACTACAACCTACAGGTTGATGACCAAGACAAATAAGTCACACGTAACAGCTGGCCTTTGCCAAGAGTCAAGGCTAGTTCCCAGGCAAAGTCAATCGAGTAAGAAAGATTGAGGTAAACATGGGACCAAGGCAATTCAAAAACTGATCTGACCAGTCACCGAAGTTATTCTTCTCAGGCAAAAGGGCTGAATGTATGGTTTGATGGGTAAAGTGGCCCCATTAGGCCAGGCGGCAAATGTGCTGCCTTTCAGGCTATTTCTATGTAAAAATGTTCATGGTCGTAATTAATACTCTTAAAAAATATTAATGCTAGAAGTCATTAATTGTTATGTTGGATGGTGAATTGATTTATTTAGGTTTAAAGTAAGTATTGCCGCTAGACGTACTTCCGGATTCCGATTATGTCATTTCCGGTTTCGGCGCAATACTTCCACGTTGCTCGCTTTGTGGAAAGGAAAAGAAAATGTCCGCGCTCACGATGCACTATGGAATTAGAATATAATGCATCCACTTCAAATTATCAGGCAGGAATGCAGTAAGTCTCGTTTCATAATACTCTACTTATATATTTTTTAGTTTTAGTCAATTTTGGGGGCGAAAGGCCTGCATGACTGCTTGCAAGTTAATTTTTTTTTGCTATGCACGAGGACGGGGCGATCATATAGTTTTTCAACCACTTACTTACGGCCACACTTACAACGCTCATTTTACTTTGACACGAGGCAGCCTTTTCTAAAACATATTCATTTGGAATCATGAATCCTTTTTTTGGAATTTGTTTTGATCACAATAAACAGCCATTGGAATTTTCTACCAACGAACATTTGACTGATTGCTGGAAAGTGTGTCTGAAACTTTTTTAGCCCCAGATTGGCTGGCTTGTTTGGACATCAAAAGCTGGAACAGATATTGTATTGTTTAATACAACATTAAAATTTGTAAATTGTGTACATACACTTTAAACACATAGGTGAACTATGTACTCTGTACCTGTGGTTCTCAAATGACGGTACTAATACCCCTGGGGTACTTGAAGGAACTCCAGGGGGTACGCAAGATTTTATATAAAACAAAACCCCTAAAATAATTATTGAATTAAAATATAAGGTCATAAAACACATTTCATGTTCAGTAGGTTAATCAATATCATTATTTTAAAAACCCAAATCCCCCCCACACAACCTAGAATGATTCGACCCAACTTATCACGTGCCAACTCTAGTTAACTGTCAATCACTTGAAGAGAGAGTTAAGGGGTAATTGGCTGAAAAAACATTTCACAGGGGGTATACATCACTGAAAAAAGTTTGAGAACCACTGGTCTAGACAGCAGGGTTCACCAATGTAGTAGCCCCAAGGGCCACATGATTAGCCCGTTGGCATGTTCTAATAATAGCTCACCAGTAATGAGAAATTTTCTAGGAATGTTGGAGACCATGAGCAAGGATTTAAAGGAAAAAAACAGTGTTGCATAATGATATTTTTCGGTTCCATATTTATTGATAGAAATCAATATAAGTGAGTATCATTAATTATGAACATATTATAATTACATTATTAAAGGTAATTTGAGCACCTTTGTTATTTTAGAAGGATGTATGAAACTAGGGCTGTGCTTATAATTCCATAACGATATTTAACGCAATAGTTGGGTGATTGATAGCAATAGAAAATGGTATTATCGATCAAAAAAAAAAACTTAACAGATTCAACCTATCACGGCCCAACTAGACACTCACTCCCTCCCATTTAGGAAATACAACCTGAGGCTTACGCATGTGCCGCTGAGCTAGCGTGGCTTAAAACAAACACAAAAAAAAAACGGGGGGGCCAAAAGGCCGACTTACCGGCCGACTTGAGGAAACGGCCCGTAGCTCCATCACACAAAAGCTTCGGAGAAGCTGGGCTGGCGTACGTAGCAGTTAAGCCACTAACAAGCACCCTCCGCGGACACGCACTAGACGAAACCGCTGGTAGCTCCAGCACACGGGACCTCCGGAGAAGCGAGGCCGGCATACGTAGCAGTGAGGCCGATGACAAGCACCCTCCGCGGACACGCACTGGACAAAACGGACCGTAGCTCCAGCACACAAGACCTCCGGAAAAGCGAGGCCGACGTACGTAGCAGCTAAGCCGATGACAAGCATCCTCCGCGGACACGCACTGGACGAAACGGCCCGGAGCTCCAGCACACGAGACCTCCGGATAAGCGAGCCCGGCATACGTAGCAGTTAAGCCTTTAACAAGCAACCTCCTCGGACACGCATAACAAGGGAGGCCGGCGTGCGTTTGACTTTTTTTCGAGTTTATTTTGAAGGTTTAAAATTTACATTAAAAAAAAAAAAAATCTGAATTCAGCCCTTTTCCCTTTATTTTCAATAGAAAAAAAATAAATAAATAACAGATATTGACCGAGATGACATACTTGCGTCACAATATAGTTTTCAGCCATATCGCCCATCCCTATATCAAAATTATAGCCCTTCACATTAATTAGTAACCAAGTAGCAGCTTTCAGTTTCAAAAAGGTTGGTGACCCATTACTGTGCAGTGTTCAAGCATATGTGGTCCCTAAAATCTGAATGTTGCTCAACACAAAACACTTCCTTTGTGATTGCATGGCTCGAAGAGGAGGACTTGAGCACTATATTGCTTCAAGATCTCAAACCAACAGGCAACAATCCTTAAACAAAGCAAACACATATTTTGAAACAATTATTAAGATGCTTTAAAGATCACATTGACTGTATATTGTGACCTATGGTGCATTGGGATATTGTTATTCGGTCAGTGACAAAAGCAAATTGAAATGATAGTAACACTGGAAGCAGGAAAGAAAGAAAAAAAAAAGAAAAAATATACAATTTGTACTTTAAATGTGATTCATAGTCAAAGCAATTTTAACTGTGGACAGCTCACTTGTATTACAGGGATGACAAAAGCCAGAGTTTTGCCGCTGCCGGTTGGAGCAGAAACACAAACATCTCTGGGCTTATAGCCAGCTGGTCCCATCAGTAGTCCATTCTGTGCACCCTCCAAGATGGCTGGGATGACCTCTACTTGCACTGTGGAAAGAGGTCACATTAACAACTTCTACACGCCAAGTATTACACTTGTACCATCCAATCAAACCTTGATTTAGAGCAGTGCCTCTCACACACACATGAGACCACCCTTACCTTGCAGAACAGCATTGTGATGTGTTTTTATATACCCTATTCAGTACTAAATTCCATTGCACTCTCTTATTTATTTATCTAATTTATATATTTGTCTGTATTATTGTTGTATTGCACTGGAGAGGGGAGCCCTCTAATCTCGTTGCACACTTGAGTACAATGACAATAAAGGGATTTCTAATTCTAATTCTAAAAAATAGTGGGGGGTGGGTGGGCGTACCGGGGGCGCGGTGCGATGCTGAGGGGGCCGCGTGTGACGCTGTGGAACATGCTTTTTTCCCGCTGTACAATAAAGTGTAATCGGTGTCATAGCACATCCACTCCAGTAGTTGGCAGTGGGGCTCTCATTGCCCATTGTGTGCAGCAAGCATTAACTCTACGCTGTGTAGGTTTGTTTTGCAACGAAAATGCTATTATTTATAGGTGCGGTGGAAAGTGGGTGGTGGGGTGGAGTCGCAATTTTTTTCTTCTTCTTGCTATGGGAGGGGGGGGGGCGTAACAGAAAATAATTGAGAAGCACTGAATTTAAGTCACCTGGAAAGAAGTGCTGAATTCCATGATTGTGTAGTTTCTTTAGCAGCGACACACCAAGTCCTTCAGTGTCAGAGCAGGGCACCAGTTTACTTTTCATGTCTCGGGATATAACATTAGGCTCAGCCAGCCACCGAGGCAGGACTCTCTGAACCTGCAAATCGATAACGCACCATTATAACAGAGCAAAAAGTGTGCAAGCATGCATGATGGCAAACCCTGCAAAAGAATCACTGGTGTTTATGACATTAGATTGCTCAAATGATAGACTAATAATAAGTTACAGTAATTGAACAAGCTACATACTGTATGCTGGAAATGTTCTTGATACACTCACAAAGAAAGACGAGTGAGGTTACTTAACTTTTTACTTTCAGCAGTAACACGCAATATTCATTTATATTTTTGGTGAGCATCAACAATTCATTCTACCTTTTGGAGTAGTTTGTTTTCAAATCCTCCCAAAATCGTGAAACTAGTTGGAATGGAAGTCATCCTTGAGGTTTCTTTTGGGATGTCAATCTTTTCGACCTCTCCATCGCTACCAACGACACTAGGCTCTGAAAGTCTAACTATGCAGTCTGAAACTGAATAAACCAACACATGGAGAATTGGGTTACTATTAAAAACTACAGTAGACTTCTAGTGATGAAAATGCTGGGTGTTTAAAAAGGCAAGCACACACCTGACTGGATATTCTTTTGCTTCTTATTTCTATTTTTTCTTCTTCTCTTCTCTTCATCCTCAATAGTCTCTGGATGGATATTGTCTGAAACAATGATTATAGCCTCTGTTTTCCTCTTTTTAAGTCTTTGGCTTTCTTGGCTGCCTTCATGATCAGGTTTTCTTTTCTTTATAATCCCTAGATAACCTGCATGTGTTTCAGAACACCCTATTCTGTCTTCTGTGAAAGCTTGCTTCTGCTTCTCTTTTGCCTTCTGATATAGTTTAGCAAGTAACACCAAAGATCGTGACTCCTGCAAAATACTTCCATCTTCCTCGTCTCCAAGATACCTTTGTGAAACAAGAAAATTCGGTTAATATATGGTGTGTTTGGAGAAAAAAAAAATCTAACTAATAAAATGTCACGTTTGAAGATGTGTAAAAGATAACGTGTAAAATTCAACTAGGG
>NC_142399.1:22933984-22961484 GCF_059441095.1 Idiotropiscis lumnitzeri | reverse complement strand
GGAGCCACATTTTCTTGAATGTGAAATAAATGCCTTATATTTGTGTGACTGGCAAAGGTGTTTAATGGTGTAGTGTATTTTCACAAGGTCCAACATGTGCAACCCATTTTATGGCCATGAGGAGATTGTTGCTTTTAGGAATACCAACTCTTGGGTTGAACCTCCCTAACACTTAAATTACAGCCTTGAGTTAGCAAGGGTCAGGGATTTGAACAGGGGTCATCGACGCCCCAAGGAAGGTGTTTACAGAAGAGGGGTCTGGCGCCAAGAAGTCGCATCTGCAAAGGGGATCTGTGCCTCGCACCTATAGGAGGTTTGGAAAGTTCAGTTAAGGGGCTGCCGGATAAAAATGCATATGCAATAAGGGACAATTAGATATTCATGTCTTTTGTTTGCCTTCCCTATAAGAAGGGAAGGCTCGAGAGCGGGAGACCTTTTTTTCTTTCAGGAACTTCTGACATCAGCTGAGATCAATAAACTCTTCTTCCAACCACCGGTGTGTGTCAGAAGTTTTTTCCATCACCAAACCAACCTTGCCCGGCGACCTGTCCGGAGGGGAGCTGAGCCAGACCCGCACATCAACAACGAAATTTACCACAATGGGAACATTGCTAAATATTTAGTATATAAGTGTGCTCTGTTGAAAATGACTAAATATTGAAACTATATAAAAATTTGAACATAGGCTAGACATTAAGGGAAGTTGGACTTTGGTTCGAACCTTTTAATTGGAAAAAATTTTAGTCGTGGACCTCTGTGACTTTTAATTGAATACACTCGCCTGAGTTGTGTGCGGGCAGTGTGGGCTCAGTTCCCACTCAGTGACGGTGTCTATGTCTGCCCTGTGATTGGCTGGCGACCAGTTCAGGGTGTAGTGCGCCTTTCGCCCGTAGTCAGCTGGGATAGGCTCCAGCACCCTCCCGCGACCCTGTACAAGATAAGCGGTGTGGATAATGACACGACATTAGTTTAAAAAAAAAATCAATAATATATATATATATATATATAAAGAGAGAGAGAGAGAGAGAATATATTGAGAAAAAGAGGGCTTTTGTGTCAGGCGACAAGGAGGAGCTGAACGTCAGCTGAGAAGGAGGATCAGAGAGGGGAAAAAGTCCTACAGGATGCGGCATCAACCCCTCCTGCCGCTGCAAAAGAGACCCTCTCTCCCCCTCTCTTCTCTCCCCCTCTCTCTCCTCTCTTTTCTCCCCTCTCCCTCTCCACAGGCTTCAGTTCCCAGCCACATCAGACAGCCACCACGTCCTCCTGCTCATCCTTGTTCCTCACAATATCTCAGGTGAAGAACCAGCTGAGGAAGTTGAAGGCGAGGAAGGCAGCGGGTCCAGATGGGATTAGCTCCCAGCTCCTCAAATCCTCCGCAGACCAGCTGTGTGGAATGGTCCAGCACATGTTCAACCTGAGCCTGAAGCTGGGCAGAGTCCCCCAGCTGTGGAAAACATCCTGCCTGGTTCCGGTTCCAAAGACCCCCCATCCGAAGGAGCTCAACAACTTCAGACCAGTGGCGCTGACGTCTCATCTGATGAAGACCCTGGAGAGACTGGTCCTTGTCCATCTGCGCCCCCTGGTCATAGACCCACTCCAGTTCGCATACCAGCCGTGTGGTATGCGAACTGGCTCCACGACTACCTCACAAACTGGCCACAGCACGTGAGAACACAGGACTGTGTGTCTGACGTGCTCCTCTGCAGCACGGGAGCGCCGCAGGGAACTGTTCTGGCTCCCTTCCTGTTCACACTCTACACCTCAGACTACAAATACAATTCCTCTACCTGTCACCTGCAGATGTTCTCTGATGACTCTGCGATTGTCGGCCTCATCACTGACGGAGCCGGTCGGGAGTACAGAGGGGTTACCAGGGTTTTGTGGACTGGTGTCAGCAGAACCGCCTCCAAATCAATGCTGGCAAATCCAAAGAGCTGGTGGTGGATTTCTGCAAACGTCGGCACTCTCCACCTACAAGTCAATTTCAAGTCAAGTCAATTTTATTTGTATAGCCCTTAATCACAGACAGTCTCAAAGGGCTTTACATAACCACAATCGACATCCCCGATCTTAACCCCCAGGAGGGCAAGGAAAAACTCAAAAAACCTCATTAGGGGAAAAGTGAGAAACCTTGAGAAGGGACCACAGATGGGGGAATCCCCCTTCCAGGATGACCAGGCTGCAATGGATGCCAACTGGGCAACATTTGCCACATACAATGATGCTATGCAATAATAGATGAGATAATGTGAGAGTCAATTGAATGAAGTGCTGCAGGAAGATGACTTCAGTGGATTGGGTCCTCATCCAGGGCCATAATATCCATGGAAGCATATCCGAGGATGAGCCTTCGATCTTGTACCGGTCAGTTGGTGTAAATTCAGAACAGCCACTTCCAAGTGAATCACCATCACCTAATTCCCAAGTCAGGGAATTGGGAACAGAAAAGAAAGAACAGAAATAGCAAACAGGCCAACAAGTAGTTCAACGAAGTGCTGAAATATAAGGAAATCAGAAAAGGCGCTGCATGAAGACGACTTCGGCAGAGCACCAGTGAATATCCAGGGAACAGACGTTGAGAGGGTCTCAACTTACAAGTACCTGGGTGTTCATCTGAAGACTCTTCCTACTCCGGAGGCTGAGGTCCTTTGGCGTTCAGGGGACACTCCTCAGGAACTTCTTTGACTCTGTGTTTTCACCGGTCATTGTCTATGGAGTGGTCTCCTGGGCAGGAGGCATCTCGGGCCGGAACAAAAAAAGAGACAAACTAGTGAGGAGGGCCAGCTCTGTCCTGGCCTGATCCCTGGATTCTGTGGACTCAGTGTGGGGCAGGAGGGTGACGGTGAAACTGTCATCAATGCTGGACAACCCAGCCGACCCACTCAATGACACTCTTAGAACACTCCACAGCTCCTTCAGTGATAGACTGTTACACCCTCGCTGTACGAAAGAGAGATTTCGCCGCTCTTACCTGCCGGCTGCTGTCAGACTTTTAAACAAGAACATTAGGTCAGGCCTACAAACAGGCGGGCATTAGTGCAATACACACTACCATTGTGCTTTATTCAATGCTGTACTTAAATAGTGACCAATGCTGTATTTCGTTTACCATTACAGTATTCTTATCATTGCAGTATTTTCTATCATTGCAGTACTTTTACCATTACTGTACTTTTATGATTGCAGTATTTTCTATTATTGCATTATTTTTTGTATCATTGCAGTACTTTTACCATTAGAGTACTTATTTTATCATTGCAGTATTTTCTATTATTGCAGTATTTTTTCTATCATTGCAGTACTTTTACCATTACAGTACTTTTACCATTGCAGCGTTTTTATTTATTTCCCCTCTGTACCACGGACAGACATTAGGAGTGTTTCTTTACACTTGTATATGTTGTGGGATGTAAGTGTGTATATACATGGGGATCTGAGTATATACGTATATACTGTGTATATTTGCATGGTTTTTATGAATGGCTGCTGCTAATGTTATACATTAACGGCTACATTACACCGCCGCCCCTGTGTGATCTATATCTTTGCTGCTGTAACACTTCAAATTTCCCCATTGTGGGACAATTAAAGGACATCTTTATCTTTTAACTTCTCTCTCTCTCTAAATATATATATGTGTATATATACCTGAACCACCTGTCACACTTGTCACGCTGGATCTGGTAAACAAAGAGATATTATTATTATTATCATATTTCATATTTGTCACATGCATTAGTTAACAAGAACTGATATTATTACCCAAATCTGGTCTGTGTCATGGTCAACTTCCCCGCAAAAATGACATATATTGGATAGGGGGGTACTTATTGTGGCGTGCGTGCTCCCACGACAGGGGATACAGATTTTGGCAGGGGGTAAGTACTTTGGCACGACACCGGCTTTTGCGAAAGTCCTAACAACAGAGCTAGCAGACACGTTTGCCCATATAGGGGCATTGGGGGCTGCACTGGGGGCGTGCCTTTTCGTTGTCATTCACGCCCATCTCCCCTCTCATGTCCGCCTGTTGTCGTTCACACCCATCGTTACCCTCTCACGCCCCCTGCAGTGGTTAGCCACGCCCGCCTTCTCTCTCTATATAAGCAGTGTGCAGGCAGTTAATGTTCGCAGTCAGCCCAGCTGTGCACTTGGTCCACATAATGGGCGCTCCGCCTCAAAAGGCGCCCTGGCTTTTTTGGACGAGTTTCAGGACTTATGGCTGCGAAAATACGGTGTATATATATATATATATATATATATATATATATATATATATATATATATATATATATATATATATATATATATATATATATATATATATATATATATATATATATATATATATATATATATATATATATATACATATATATATATATATATATATATATATATATATATATAAATAAATAAAAATACATATATATTAGTGCTGGTCAAGTGGTTAATTTTATTTGACTAATCACAAACAATTCCATGATTAATCATGATTAATCACATTTTTCAACTACTATTTTTTGCAAAGCTTATAACAGATATTTACTTGAAAAATATCTTGGAATTGATGCAAAATCACCAAATATGAAGTATATTTAATTCAAAGGCTGTTCTAATAGCTACCTTGGATTCTTGAATACGATCTAAATGGAGACAGCTTTGGAGACATTTATTTTTTAAACATTTCTCACAACTGCCGACAAGCACCACACTCCAGCAGTGTTGGTTTGCAAGGTCCAGTGGTAACTTAAACACAGTGTTTTGTTCTGAGACGTCCTAAAGACAGCTAATATGGCACAATATTTCCAAAATATGCAAATTATTTTTTAAGTAAATCAAACTGAGTTAACTGAGTTAAAAATTTTGGGATCGATCACCTGAGTTAAAGCTTTAATTTTGACAGCCCCAATATATATACACACATTTTCGAACGACTCACAGTTTGAACAAATCGGAGTCCGAACAAAAAAATTCGAGAAATTCTTGCTTCGTAGTTCGAACAAAAATCGTAGTTCGAACGCCGGTACGACGCGTGAGTGCGTACGCGAGGGTGGGATGCTGAGCGGCGTACGGGTGTAGATCGCTCTCTTCGTGACCAACTGTTGTCGCGTGCGGACGTGCTGCGTTTTGCTCTCGCGTTTTATTTAGGTGTACGAAGTGTTTTAGCCCCTAATCTGTCATGACCCGTGTCGGTCATGTCAGGTCTTTTGTTTGTTTTTGTCACGTCCCGTTTCAGTCATGCCATGTCTTTGTTTTGTTGTCCCAGCGGAGTGGGGGCGTTTCCTCCAGTGCTCGTTCCCTTCCCGTGTCATCATGGCTAGAGAGACGTGCCCACCAGCCACACACCGGTTCCTCATCAGTCACGCAGCTGTGTCACATTGACTTGTTAATTACCCGGACTACTTAAGCGCTCAGGACCGACGGCTTGTCGTCGGAACATTGCTTCTTTTGCTTGAATGTCACGGTCACTCCCTGATATCGGTCTCATTCACGCTCATAGAGATTTGTCACTGTCCCTGTTTCCTCGTCGGTTTTGTTCAGCCTAGTCGCGTTTAGTTCCTCTTTTGTTATTTTGCACTTTGTCAAGTTTGTTTGTTTCCCCCAGCACCTGGTTTGCCCTCTTAAGTTCACTCATTAAATTCCTCTTAAGTTACCCTTGCCTGGCTTCCCTGCATTTGGGGTCCTCCTCCTTCACCTCGCTACCAGCGCCCCCTGGCATAATCATGCCTCCAAAGAAAGTCAGTGCAAGCAGCAAAGGAATGATTTCGGTGTTTGAACAAATCGCTTTTCGAACAGGGTTCTGGAACGGATTATGGTCGAGAACCGAGGTTCCACTGTGTATATATATATATATATATATATATATATATATATATATATATATATATATATATATACACATCCATCCATCTTCTGTACTGCTTCTCCTCACTAGGGTCGCAGGGGGTGCTGGAGCCTATCCCAGCTATCTTCGGGCAATAGGCAGGGGACACCCTGAACTGGTTGCCAGCCAATTGCAGGGCACACAGAGACGAACAACCATCCGCGCTCACACTCATACCTAGGGGCAATTTAGAGTGTTCAATCAGCCTGCCATGCATGTTTTTGGAATGTGGGAGGAAACCGGAGTACCCGGAGGAAACCGGAGTACCCGGAGGAAACCCATGCAAGCACGGGGAGAATATGCAAACTCCACACAGGATGGCCGGAGCCGGGATCGAACCCACGCCCGATGCTGTCTCTCACTGTGAGGCCATCGAGCTAACCAGTCAGCCACCGTGCCTTCCTATTATATATATATATATATATATATATATATATATATATATATATATATATCCGATGCTGTCTCTCACTGTGAGGCCATCGAGCTAACCAGTCAGCCACCGTGCCTTCCTATTATTTATATATATATATATATATATATATATATATATATATATATACATATATATATATATATATGGCCGAGTGGTCAAAGGCGCCGCGTTCAGGACCCAGTCTCCCCAGGGGGCCTGGGTTCGAATCTCAAATTTCCCCATTGTGGGACTAATAAAGGGAATATTATTATTATTATTATATATATATATATATACAGTGCTACCTTGAGATACGAACGTCCTAATATACGATTCTTTTGACATACGAAAGGAAATATTCATAAATTTTGAGATACGAACGCGTCTGCCTGCTCAGTCTGTGGTGACTTCACACTGTCCGGCTCTGTTTGGTTGCTGACACCTCACTGTTTACACATGTCTTGTTATTCGAAGTGTTTTGTGCTCGTTTTTGTATTATTTTGGTTAATACTACGCTATTTTGTAATGAACCATGGGTCCCAAAGATAAAGGTGTTGAGAAGAAAAAAAAACAAAGAAAATGATCACAATGGAAATTAAACACGAAATTATCTCCAGGCATGAACGTGGGATTCGTATTGTCGATTTGGCAAAGGAATATGGTCGTAAACCTTCCAATATATCCACGATCATCAAACAGAAGGAAGACATCAAGAAGCTGCAACCATCAAAAGGCGTCACCATTATTTCTAAATTATGTACTGAAATACATGACGAGATGGAACGGCTTCTGTTAATTTGGATAAAGGAGAAGGAATTGGCTTGCGACACCGTTTTGGAAGCGATCATCTGTGAGAAAGCCATTTTGACATTTTCAAAGACCTTAAGCGTGAAGCAGCTGAGACGGAGCGGGAATCACCGCAAGGGAATGAAGAGTTCAAAGCCAGTCGTGGATGGTTTGACAACTTTAAGAAACAAAGTGGTATTCATTCCATTATCCGGCATGGAGAGGCGTCGAGTGCTGATGTTAGGCGGCTAAAAGTTTCATCAAGAAATTTGAAAAACTCGTTCGTGAAGAAGGATACCTGCCACAACAAGTTTTCAATTGTGATGAAACGGGTTTATTTTGGAAAAAAATGCTTAGGCGTACGTTTATTATGGCAGACGAGAAACATTTACCCGGTCACAAGCCTATGAAGGATAGGTTAACGCTTGCCCCTGCCTCCAATGCTAGCGGCAATTTGAAATTGAAACCGTTACTAGTTTACCACACAGAAAATCCAAGGGCATTCAAAGCTCATAAAGTGATGAAGGAAAAACTGCAAGTTCTATGGCGTGCAAATAGCAAAGCATGGGTGACACGTCAGTTTTTTATTGAGTGGGTAAACATCGGTCCGTCAGTCAAGAAATACTTGACTGATAATGGTCTGCCACTTAACTGTGTTCTCCTATTGGACAATGCCCCCGCTCACCCCCTGGCTTTGAGGATGTGAGGACCGCTTTCCAGCCTCGGAAAGTGTGGGTGGATTCTTAAATCGCGGACAAGAGAAAATGAGGTGGAAACAGGATTTATTGTGACCGGCAAATGGCAATGGACAGGCGATAGGCAAAATAGGTTGCTATCATCAATAATAGGGGTTCTATAATTACTGTCGTCGGGAGACGAGAACGAAAAACGCTGGGGGAACAGACTTCCCCCAGGGAAACCAAAACGAGTAACAGAAAGAGCTTGCAATGCAAGAAAACCGAAAACGAGAATGTCCTTCCTCCAAAGGGTAAGGTTAAATCCAAACATCAAAGCAAAAACAGAAAGCGAGCCGAAACGTAGCTGTAGAACAAAGTAAATCAACAATCAATCAAGAACTATACACGAGACAACTTGGGCAAAGGCTATAGCGAAGGCACATAGACGAGAGCAAGTTTAAGTAGTCCTTAATCAGGGTGATGATCGGTTGCAGCTGTGAGTCTCGTAAGCGCGTCCCGCTCGCGGCCGCGTCTCCGGGCAACGCGCCGCCCACCACGCCCACTCTGCTGCAACGAAGAGGCGCGGATCGTGACAGTACCCCCCCTTAACGGACGCCCCTTGGCGGACTACCTGGTCTCGACGGGTGGGCGTTGTGGTAATCGCGTAGCAGGGATGGACACATGATCCAGGAGCGGGGGATCCACTGCCGTTCTTCTGGACCATAGCCCTCCCAGTCGACCAGGTACTGGATTCCCCTTCCCCTGCGCCTGGAGTCCAAGATCTCCTTCACCGTGTAGACCGAGTCGCCGTCGATGATCCGTGGAGGTGTCGGCGGGGCGGTAGGTGGCACCAGAGGGCAGGTAGGGGCCGGCTTAATGAGCGATACATGGAACACGGGGTGTATCTTCATGGTGGGAGGCAGCTTGAGGCGGACTGAGACAGGGTTGATGATGGCGGAGATTTCGAACGGGCCCACGATACATGGCCCTAGCTTGCGAGACGAACCTGCCAGGTTGAGGTCCCGAGTTGACAGCCACACCTTGTCGCCGATCTTGTAGACCGGGGCTGGACGCCGACGACGATCAGCGACGCGTTGGTTCCGCTGTGTTGTGCGTGACAGAGCGGCCCGGGCCTCCTTCCACGCCCGGTGAGCTCGCTTCAGGTGTTGCTGTACTGAGGGTACCTCTTCGGTGTCAGCTTGGGTCGGGAACAGCGGGGGTTGATACCCTTAGGCCGTCAGGAATGGCGACCGTCCGGTCGCCGAAGAGATCAGGGTGTTGTGGGCATATTCGATCCACGGTAGGTGATCGAACCGGGTAGATGGCTGGTCCAGGCAGACGCATCGGAGTGCGGACTCGAGGTCCTGATTGGCGCGCTCCGACTGCCCATTGGTCTGCGGGTGGTACCCCGAGGAGAGGCTGGATGTCGCCCCCAGGCACTGGCAGAACTTCTTCCACACCCGGGAGATGAACTGCGGGCCTCGGTCTGACACCAGGTCGTCTGGGATGCCATGAAGTCGGACCACGTGTTGGACCAACAGCTTAGCCGTCTCCAAGGCTGTCGGCAGCTTGGGTAACGCCACGAAGTGGGCGGCCTTGGAGAACCGGTCTACTATGGTCAGGATGACGGTGTGCCCTCGGGAAATGGGCAGACCAGTGACAAAGTCCAAAGCGATGTTCGCCCAGGGACGCGCCGGAACGGGAAGCGGTCGCAGAAGACCCGCTGGGGGCTGGTGCGATGCCTTGCTGGCAGCGCATGGTGGGCAAGCTTGGATGTACGCCGTCACGTCCTTCTTAAGGGACGGCCACCAGAACCGTTGCCCGATCAGGCCCAGAGTGCGCCGAATGCCCGGGTGGCAGGCCAATTTTGAGGCGTGTCCCCACTGGATCACCTCCGCCCGGTAACGCGTGGGCACGAACAGGCGCCCGGGAGGACAGTCCGCTGGAGCTCCGCTCTTTTCCTGGACCTCTCGGATTTTCCGCTCTATCTCCCATTGCAGGCCTCCCACCAAGCGATGGCTGGGCACCACGCTCGCCGGCCCCTCCTCGTCTTCCCACGCGTCGTGGATGCGGGACAGTGCGTCGGGTTTGGTGTTGCGTGCCCCCGGCCGGTATGTCATCGTGTAGTTGAAGCGGCTCAGTATCAAGGCCCACCGCGCCAGCCGGGGGTTCAGTCTCTTCATGACGCGTATGTAGGATAGGTTTTTGTGGTCCGTGTAAATTATGAAAGGTTCCTGGACCACAGAGCCAGGACCACAGCCAGAAGTTCACGGTTTCCCACGTCGTAGTTGGCTTCTGCTGGGGAGAGGCGACGGGATAAGAAGGCGCAGGGGTGAAGACGCTGGTCGACCGGGGACCACTGCGACAGGACGGCCCCCACTATGGAATCAGAGGCGTCCACCTCTACAACGAAAGGGAGATCGCTGTTAGGGTGATGCAATACAGGCGGATTAGTAAACGCTTTTTTCAAGTCCGCGAATGCTTCCTCGGCCCCACTATCCTAGGAGAAGCGGATCTTGGTTGAAGTGAGACGCGTGAGTGGCAGCGCCCGGCGGCTATAGTCCTTAATGAAGCGTCGATAAAAATTGGCGAATCTTAAAAATCTTTGCAACTGTTTGCGTGTGGCCGGCACCGGCCACTCGATGACGGCGCGCGTCTTGGCCGGGTCGGCCTTTAATTGCCCGTTCTCGACAATAAAGCCCAGGAATGAAACCGAGGTTTGGTGGAACTCCGCTTTTACGTATAGTTTGTTCTCCAAGAGTCGTTGGAGGATCGCTCGCACGTGCAGGTGGTGTTCCTTTAGGGACCGAGAGAAGATGAGGATATCGTCTAGGTACATAAAACAGCAGACGTTGAGCATATCTCTGAGAACGTCATTGATAAGGGCTTGGAAAACAGTGGGTGCGTTAGATAAACCAAAGGGCATAACTAAGTATTTGAAGTGGCCGAGCGGGGTTTTAAACGCGGTTTTCCACTCGTCTCCTTCTCTAATGCGGATCAAGTGGTATGCGCTGCGGAGGTCTAATTTTGAGAACACCGTCGCGAATTGCAGGGGAGCGAACGCCGAGTCCAGCAAGGGCAATGGGTAGCGGTTCTTTACCGTAATCGCCTTCAGCTCTTTGTAGTCGACGCATGGGCGGAGAGACTTATCTTTCTTTTCAACAAAGAAAAGGCCCGCTCCCACTGGAGAGGTAGACGGCCTTATTAAACCCGCCGCCAATGATTCCGTAATATAATCCTTCATTGCCGCTTGTTCGGGTTGCGAGACCTTGTACAGCCGTACCGACGGCAGGACTGGATCGGGCACTAAGTCTATCGCGCAATCATACGGACGGTGTGGTGGCAAGGATTTTGCCCTCTCTTTACTAAAAACAGCGCGGAGATCATGGTAAATGCTCGGAACACCATTAAGGTCGATGTCCACCTCCGGGGGTGCCCTAACCTGCACGCCCTCCTCGGCGGACCGTAGGCAATGCGCGTAGCAAAATGGGCTCCAATTCTGGATGGAAAGGCGCCCCTAGTCAATGACTGGGTTGTGTGAGGTTAGCCACGGAATTCCTAGTACGACGGGGGCTGACCTGGCCGGCATGACAAAGAAAGAGCGTTTCTCGATATGGTTGCCCGACAACTTCAAGGTAAGAGGCTCGGTTAAGCGCCGGATATCAGCCAGCAAGCGTCCATCGAGGTCATAAAGTTTTTCGGATCTATCGAGCTCGGTGACCACGCAGCCGAGTCGGGACACTAAGCCCGCATCAATAACGCAGTCGTCAGCGCCAGAGTCAATGAGTGCGCGAATCTTGATACTACCGCTGAGTCCAATGATCTCCCCGTCCATCTCCAGTCTCAACGAGGTGCCGAGACTGTCCGGATCCCCCGCCTCGCTGGCGGGCGGCTCTTGTCGGGGTTCTTTGGCCGCGGAGGAACGATCCGCGGACTCACAGTTAGCTGGGCGGCGAGGAGACGATCCCTGGCGAGCGGCCATCTCCGGGCACCTTGCTACTCGGTGTCCTGGCAGGTCACAGTAGAAGCACGCCCCCGTGCTGCGCCGACGCTCCCTTTCACGAAGATCCGGGCGGCTCGTACCCGGCTGCCTGGACTCGTCGGAGGATGACCATTCGGGGTCCCGGGTGCGTGGACGATCGGGGCGGCGCTGCTCCCACTCCCGCTCTCGAAGCTGCTCCCGGGGCGCCCGAGAGGTTGCCCCCATCTGCATGGGTTCGTCCGCTGGTGCAGGCTCTGGTCCTGTTGGAATTTAGCTTTATATCAATGTTAGAATTTAATTTTAACCCAATGTAAACTTAAATTAGTAATCTGACTCCAATTTGCGACCTTACCCAACTCTCACTCATCCAACAATATGCGCGCTCGTTCTGCAATAGAAAGGTATCAGGAAGCCGGCATTTTTACGCACAAGTGGGTTTATTCCCAATACACAGATTTCTACATGGCACCTGGGTCTCGGGTCCCTCTCAATACAACTCTACACCTCTCTTGCCACCAGCGAATGTACTCTCCGAGTTGCCCAGTAATGATTCATACTATACAATACGCAAATGGAACAGAGACAAAGGCATCCTGGCATGATTCTATTGGCTATGTGTATCCTGCAGTTAACTTTAGCTTGCTCTCATTGGTCTTTCTTCTCCCGCCGAATCCCGTGGTGGCTCCTCCTGGTTGTGCTATCCCCCGATGGCCGCTCCTTCATCCACTGCTCCCGGAGTCATCCCGTCTCGCTCAGCACCGTCTGCTTCTAAAACATTCCATTCTTGCACAACCCCCGCAACCAGTTTCGCTCCACCAGTCACACTCTCAGCGTTTTACAATATCACATTTTCATACACTGGATGCACCAACATCTAATGAACTATGTTAAGCTCAAACTCTTATATTCCTTTAATAGTCAAATGTATGAAATCCTTTAAGTGTAACCGAAGTTTAGACCATGCTAATGACAAGACCCTCAGGAGAGGAATGCAGGAAGATTGGATCACAGCTGCACCACAGGAGGTGTGAACGCGACCCCTCTGAAAGGCTGGAAAGCGGTGTGGGTGGATTCTTAAATCGCGGACAAGAGAAAATGAGGTGGAAACAGGATTCATTGTGACCGGCAAATGGCAATGGACAGGCGATAGGCAAAATAGGTTGCTATCATCAATAATAGGGGTTCTATAATTACTGTCGTCGGGAGACGAGAACGAAAAACGCTGGGGGAACAGACTTCCCCCAGGGAAACCAAAACGAGTAACAGAAAGAGCTTGCAATGCAAGAAAACCGAAAACGAGAATGTCCTTCCTCCAAAGGGTAAGGTTAAATCCAAACATCGAAGCAAAAACAGAAAGCGAGCCAAAACGTAGCTGTAGAACAAAGTAAATCAACAATCAATCAAGAACTATACACGAGACAACTTGGGCAAAGGCTATAGCGAAGGCACATAGACGAGAGCAAGTTTGGGTCAATAATCCGACGCGCATGTGTGCGCGTCGAAGGCTTAAGTAGTCCTTAATCAGGGTGATGATCGGTTGCAGCTGTGAGTCTCGTGAGCGCGTCCCGCTCACGGCCGCGTCTCCGGGCAACGCGCCGCCCACCACGCCCACTCTGCTGCAACGAAGAGGCACGGATCGTGACAGAGGATGACCTTTTAGATTAATTTAAATTCATCAAAGTTGTCTATCTGCCAGTCAATACAACATCTATCCTCCAGCCCATGGATCAGCAAGTGATATCAAACTTCAAAAAACTTTATACGAAGCATCTTTTCAAGCGTTGCTTTGAAGTGACTGAAAATACGAACTTAACATTGAGAGAGTTTTGGAAGCAACATTTCAACATTGTCGTATGTATTAAGCTGATAGTTACTGCCTGGCAAGGTGTTACTAAAAGAACATTGAACTCAGCATGGAGAAAACTGTGGCCAGATGTTGTTTTAGACCGTGACTTTTAGGGATTCGAACCTCTTGAGTAGGAGATCGTATCTATTGGTCGATCAATGGGCTTGGATGTTAAAGGATAATGTAAATGGCAGTCAATTTAAAACTGAACAAAGGTTAGACTGCTCGGAGCCACTTTTGTGATCCTGGCATGGAAGTCCATTGTTTCAGAGGGGTCTCGTTCACACCTCCTGTGGTGCAGCTGTGATCTAATCTTCCTGCATTCCTCTCCTGAGTGTCTGGTCATTAGCATGGTCTAAACTTCAGTTACACTTAAAGGATTTCATACTTTGGACTATTAAAGGAATATAAGAGTTTGAGCTTAAGTTCATTAGATGTTGGTGCATCCAATGTATGAAAATGTGATATTGTAAAATGCTGAGAGTGTGACTGGTGGCGCGAAACTGGTTGCGGGGGTTGTGCATGAATGGAATGTTTTAGAAGCAGATGGTGCTGAGCGAGACGAGATGACTCCGGGACCAGTGGACGAAGGAGAGGCCATCGGGGGATAGCACAAGCAGGAGGAGTCGCCACGGGATTCGGCGGGAGGAGAAAGACCAATGAGAGCGAGCTAAAGTTAACTGCAATACACATAGCCAATAGAATCATGCCAGGATGCCTTTGTCTGTGCCATTTGCATGTTGTATAGTATGAATCAGTACTGGGCAACTCGGAGGTAGAACACATTCGCTGGTGGCAAGAGAGGTGTAGAGTTGTATTGAGAGGGACTCGAGATCCAGGTGCCATGTAGAAATCTGTGTATTGGGAATAAATCCATTCGTGCGTGAAAATGCCGGCTTCCTGATACCTTTCTATTGCAGAACGAGCGCGCATATTGTTGGATGAGTGAGAGTTGGGTAAGGTCGCAAATTGGAGTCAGATTACTTATTTGAGTTTACATTGGGTTAAAGTTAAATTCTAACATTGATATAAAGATAAATTCCAACAATGTAGACGAGGCTGATGTTGCAGAACTCGTTGAGGAACACGGTGAACAACTTACAACGGAGGAGTTGAAGGAGTTGCACAAGATTTTCCACGAGGAGATAATGCAAGAACTCAACAGTGAGGAGGATGTTGAGCAGGAGGAACTATCTTTACGTGAAATTCGTGATATCTTGGGCAAATGGCAGGAAGTGTCTGATTTTGTGGAAAAAAGACACCTTGATAACTTGTCTACAGGCAGAGCGAGTGTTTTATTTGATGAAAAGTGTCTCACATTCTTCCGAAACATTCTGAAAAGGAGGCCAAAACAGACCTCTCTGGATCGGTACTCTGTAAAAGTTAGTGAGGTCAAAAGGGTCAGATGTTAGAGTTCTGAAATTGAAAAGTGAGGCCAAAAAGGCCAGACATGTAAGTGATGATGAAAAGCTGCCAAAAAAAAGGGATTAGAATAAGTTTAGATTTTGTATTCTGTACGTATGTATGAATAAGTGTTTACATGTTTTTTGGTTACGTATGTAGAAACAACAGTTTTAGTGTTTACGTATTAGTCCTCCTCCTCCACCTCCTCCTCCTCCTCCTGCACGCCACAGCTCACCATCACTGAGGTAAATAAAATTTGTTTTTCTATTGATTTTATTAACATTATCTTGTGTTTTTTATAATTATGTGTGTTATTAGTCGCTTATTTTTATACAAATTGTTTATATTACATGTTATTTAACTGATTTCAGGGGTGGTTTTTATTGCGTTGGAACGCATTAATTCATATTACATGTATTAAAATGGGAAATATTGATTTGACGTACGATTTATTTTACATACAACGATTGTTCTGGGACAAATTAAAATTGTATCTCAAGGTACCACTGTATATATATATATTGAAGGATTCTATTACGATTACTGGCATTATTTTAAACACATGCGGGACAGAATGTCGATAATTAAAGTTAGCAGGTGCATATTTACTGAATATTTTAAACATTGATGAAACAAGAAGCATTTATCAAATGAAACTAGAAGCACGGGTCACAAGAATGACTGGGATTGTAGTCCTGATGTTTACTGATTTATTATATTATTCTCATATGCTAAATTTATAGTACTTAGTTGAAATGTGTGAACTTTATTGAAATTCTCAGTAGTGAGAATAGATTTGCGCACATAGCATTTCCATGAGCTGCCCTCACATTCACAGCCCTTCATGGACAAATATGACGAAGCACATTCTCCACATTGGCTGTAGCGATGCAAATACCAAATTGGGCACTGGAGGACTCACACAGACGCTATCAACAGAAAAACACATTCCGAAAGACACAATTGGAGATTGGAGAACATGCACATACGCATACGCACATAGTCCTCAGGAAATTCAACCTGGACAGGAAGCTGCTGCTGGCCTTCTACCACTCGTCCATCGAGAGCCTGTTGACGTACTGTGTCTCCAACTGGTACAGCGGCTGCCCTGAGGCGGACAGAGTGAGGCTCCAGAGGACAGTCAAAACAGCGCAAAGGATTATTGGCTGCCCTCTCCCCTCACTGTCGGACATCTACACCGCCCGGTGCCTCAGCAGGGCTCTCAACATCGTCAAAGACAATACCCACCCAAACTCCCACCTGTTCGACCTGATGCCCTCTGGCAGGCGCTACAGATGCATCAAATCAAGGACTAATAGACTGAGAAACAGTTTCTTTCCGAGAGCCATCTCTATTCTGAACTCTCACACACACACGAGACAACCCTTACCTTGCAGAACAGCATCGTGATGTGTTTTTATATACCCTATTCAGTATTATTTTCCATTGCACTCTCTTATTTATCTAATTTATATATTTGTCTGTATTTGTTGTATTGCACTGGACAGGGGAACTCTCTAATCTCGTTGCACTCTTGAGTACAATGACAATAAAGGGATTTCTAATTCTAATTCTAATACACCTGCACATACACACGCGTGCACACAGACACGGATACATACACCTGCACATACACGTGCACATACACAGGCACATATACATACACCTGCACCTACACACACACATACACACACATACACTTGCACATACACACGCACACCGACAAGATTACAGAATGTTGGGAATTAAACTATCATCTGACTCCATTAAATTAATCAAACACGACCTACATTCATCCAACAATTGTGCGCGCTCCAATTTGGGAGAGAAATGATTGGAAGCCGGGAGCTTCACACGGGAGCGGATTTAGTCCTAACAGGAGATCTAGTCTGAGAGGCCCGGTTCCAGCAACCAACAGAAAAAAACGCCCCCCCCTAAGTTGCCCAGGATCATTTATACATTTCAGCAAACAAAGCCAAGAATTCCTACTATTCCCCTCTTGGCGATGTGTCATCTGCAGTTAACTTTAGCTTTCTCTTAGTGGACGTCTTCTGCCCGCAAGGTGACGTGTCGGCTCTTCCCACGGTGCGCGCCAAGGCAGTTGTTTGTGCGCTCCACTGCCCATGAACCACTGGATCTGTTATTCTGCTCTCACGGTCGACCGTGTGACCATCTCACACAACAACAGCCGGGTGGCCTTGATCGAAGTCCGGGACCCTTCGCGTCTGCACACTCAGTTCTCCGACGTGCGGCTCATCCTGCACAAAACATCTGCCACCCATGCATTTCACACAGCCCGGCCTGACCGTTTCTCATACATTGAATTAAAGCCCAATCAGTATATATATTTATTGCATTAAACTGAATACATGTCACTTGTAGTCAAGCTTATAAAAATCCTTTAAGAAGCATGCCAGCGGAGAGACGGAGGGACGGCCCGCCGGAGAAGGCCAGCCTTGGCGTGCCAGTCTACGGGACCAGACGGGAATCGACCATCATCAACTATCCAGACGATGACTAACCTGGGGAAAACCTTCCCTTGGACGTGGACCCGTGCCGTGGAGGGAGCGAGGACGACCGATTCAACCTACATTACCATTGACATAAAAAACTCCTATAAAAACTGAAGCTGGGCTGAAAGATGGGGCGCATTTTTCTACTGTGCTCGCCTGAGTGCAGTTTTCTCATGAGATTAAGAAAAAGCTGCCCAGATATCTGTCTTTGTACTATTTCCTGAACTCCAGAAATTGAAGAAACTAAATATCGGAACTCTAACCAGTTGTTGAGTCTTCATTTGACCCTTTTCTTCTTGAGTACAAAAAAACGAACACGCGTTGGAGAAAGTTTGGCTTTTAAAGGTTGATTTACTAACTACTTCTCATTTCCACGGTGACCCAACTCCAACAATATATATATATATATATATATATATATATATATATATATATATATATATATATATTAGAATGAGAATGCCCTTTATTGTCATTGTACTCAGTGTACAATGAGATAAGAGAGCTTCCATATATATATATATATGTATATATATATATATAAAAAAAATATATATATATATATATAAATATATAGTATATGTTTCTTGTGTTAACTTTTCCACCATTTGGTACTAAAGTAAAAAGTAATTGGACCAATATCCTGCTCGTTCCTCATCGGTGGCCTGGTTTCCTGCTCGTTCGTCGTTGGTGGACAGGTTTCCCGCTCGTTTCTAATGGACCGCCCTACCAACAAGCTCCACCTGTGCAGCTGGGACCAATAAAAGGACCTCGGTTCTGCTGCTCAGGGCGGCTGGGACTTAAGAGTACAGTTCGCCTCGCTTTTGCTAGTCATGTCTCTTGCTATGTGTGGACTTCAGTTAATTTTGAGACACTTGCTATTGTTTACTCAGATACATTTGTGAAATTGGTTAATACCTTTTTGTTAAACTCGTCGTTCGAAACGTACCTCTTTTCTTCCACTAAAAATAAATTGTAAACTGTATGTCCAAACCATTTTACAACTTGCTCTATGTTACTTCCCTCCTTCCCTAGCAGAGCTGGTTGTAACATATTGGGGGCTCGTCCAGGATCTGTTTTCCGAATTATACACAATTTCCCGGAATTGGATTAAGAAAAGTAGAGTTACAATAGTTTTTTTTTTTAAAGTAAGTTGTAGGTAATTTGAATTGTAAGTACAATTAGACAAAGATAGCAACTTTTAGTGTGTTGGATTTTGTTGCAAATCCGTCCATGCAGGTTATAGAAATGTGTAAGAAAACTGAATTACTCAGTATTGTTGAACATTTTAAGTTTCAGGTTCCAAAACAAATCCGAAAGGATGACCTCCGCATGCTGGTTCGGGATAGGTTGGTGGAAATAGGCCTGCTGGTTTTGCCAGTGGAAGACCTCTCTCCAAAACCCAATCCCGGGTTTGTGACACCTCCTAGAGAAGGAGAGCGACACCTCCTGGGTCTCTCTATAACTGAGGGAGCGGCGTCCGAGGGCGATGAACGGCCTGATCAACCGTCTCTCGTGGAGACCCCCTCTTGACCCCTCGTTCTCCTGGCTCGGCTAGTGTGGCTAAACTAAAAGTGCGTCTGGCATGCCTCAAATTGGAAGCTGAGGAAAGCGAGAGTGCCTGCAAAGCCCATGTGGAATTGGAGGTTCGTAAAATGGAGATTGAGGCGGACAAATCTGTCAAACTCAAGCAGCTGGAGCTCGAAGCTCAGCGAAACATGCTGAGCCCTGGTCTTGGTGCAGGCCTGTCTTCCACCTTCCAGACCCTCATTACCGTTAATGTAAGTAAATGCATTCCCCTAATGCCTACATTGAAAGTTCCCATGTGCACCCACCTACGAGCACTTCTCCTCCTAAGCTCACAAACAAAGGCCGAGAGTGTTTTTACTGCCATAAAACTGGACATATCATTTTAGTTTGCCCTGTGTTAAAACAAAAATCAAATCGGTCTGCACCCCAAACCAAAGGCGTTGGTTTAATTAAATCTGTTGCAGTTGGCTTAAACCCTGAAGCTAAACATCAACTCGACCCATGTTTTAAGCCATTTGTTTTTGAACGAGTTGTCTCTCTTTCTGGTGAAGCCTCTGATCAGCGCCCTATTCGCATTCTCCGAGACACTGGTGGCTCTCAATAGGTAATTTTGGCTAGTGCACGACCATTTTCTGATAAATCTTATTGCGGATATGGATCTGTACTTTGCGGAATAGATATGGAATATAGTCCTCGTCCTGTTCATCTTGTGTATGTAAAATTGAAACTCGTTACTGGACTTTTGCCTGTTGCAGTTTGCGCTGAGTTACCAATAAAGAGTGTGCAAATGCGAATGGGAAATTACATTGCAGGGGGTAAAGTAATTCCTTCCTTGGAGGTGGTAAACAGTCCTCAAAGTGACAAAAGTATCACAGAGCTAAATCCCTTATGTGCCATTACGCGTGCTCCGTCGTATAAAAACACTGATATTGACCTGTCTGACAGCATTTTTGGGTCTGCCCTTTCAGAACCCTTGGAAGCAACAGGTAAACCAAATAAATTAATTCCACCGTTAAAGTCACGAAAGGAGAAAAACGCCGTCATCTTCTGTGTCAATGTTCAGTGAACAAAAAGTTCTGGCGGGAGGGGAAAAAAAAAATTCCAGCGAGGAAGATGACTCCATCGGCAAGTTTGGCTGTATTGGAAGTAAATAGCTGTCGCAAATAATTTCGGCTGTTATGTTTCAAAGTGGACAACAGGTTGTGAACAGCAGAGAAAACTCATCTCTGTATCTCTTCTCACTTCCATATTTCCTCTTTCTCATACAAAAAAGCCACAGAGAGGTTTATCCTTTTGATATGTTGAAGTGGTCATAGGTAAGGGATGTCCTCATGAATTTTTCTGCCAATTGATCACTGGTTTTGGACGTTATAAGCCATGAAAGTGCAATGATTTCCAATAGAGTTTGTAATCAGTCCCTTCAGTGACTCAACAGTAAAATGAGGAGAGCGGAGGGCGGGCGCGGCCATATACCTCATTAAATCTTGCCGTTTGTCAAGTTGTCACTTATTTCCGAATTTCTGCAAAATTAATAGGTAAAAAAAGTAAGAACTAATTTCAATTTCCTGATCAAAAAATATTAAAACTGAGCCTGTTAGTGAAAATTGGCCATCTTGGATCTTGTCCTCCTTTAAATTTCCCAAACTAAAATAACCATGGTCACTAGCCAAAGGTGGAGCTTGTTGACTTATGAAAGAAACATTAAGAAAATCCGCTGGAACTGTCTACTTTATTATAATTTGGCATTTCGTCCACTAACATTGGGGGTGGGCTGAGGGTGGAGCTTAGACCAGAAGTGACTCCACATGTGACTGGCATTTCTGCTTTGTGCTAAGGTCTGATGGCACAGGATGTTGTTATTTTACAGTACGTGCTAACATTAAAGTGGCCCTTAGATTTTACTGTATGCACCCCGAATTGGAAACGTTACGATCGGCGGGTGGAGGAAGAGGAGGACCCAAAATGCAGGGAAGCCAGGCAAGGGTAACTTAAAGGGAATTTAATTAACAAAACAAACTGAAAGGCAAACAAGGTACTTGGAACATACCAACGTGACAAAGTGCAGAACGACGACGACTAACAAAAATGCGGCTGGGCAGAACTAAAATTGGCTAGGACATAGGGACAGGAACCAGGGATAAGCGATCGTGACAATGAAGCATGAACCATGAGCAAGGACGACGAACAAACGGCAACAGTGACCTCCTACCAAGGGGCAAACCAAGGGCAATGCACCGATGCCGAGTAGTCAGCGCGGGGTGTTTAAGTAGCGACGTAATCAAGGAGTCAACGAGTGACAGGTGCGTGGCTGGTGGGCGCGTCTCTCCAGCAGCGAGGTAATCAAGGAGTCAACAAGTAACAGGTGTGTGGCTGGTGGGCGCGTCTCTCCAGCCATGACGACACGACAGGACACGCGCTGGAAGGAAACGCCCTCCACGCCAGCTGAGCAAACGCAAACAAAAAACAAGACATGACGGAAACGGACCATGACAGGAAAAAGGTTGGGTGTTCCTATTCTGGACTTGCATCCAATTCTAATATTTGTAGCCGACCATACTTTGCTTGGGAACAACGAATGTTGATAAGTTTGTCATGTGGCAATAAGGGACACTTCTTCCCACATTTGAAAAATACGCATGGTAGGCCCATTGAAACCCAGAATTTTCCATAGGTATAAATGGGAGTATGAAAGGTTGGTTGTATATGTATATGCCCTAGGATTTTCTGGCAACCATTTCATCATGTAGTATGATGTTCGCTTTAAGTCAGTTCGTACAGGCTCCAGCTGACATACAGCCTGAGTGACAATAACTAGTAAAAAAAAAATACTATTTAATATGCAAATGTGTGCATGCACCCAAAGCAATTAGCCGATTTTTCAGGGCGGTTGCCTACTTCATACGCTGTGGGCTCAGATTCTGCTAGTAGAGGAAAGATGCTGGCCGCTTCAAACACTTGAGCCATAGGGTAAGACGGTCAAAACACTGACAAGAAGGCACCAACTGGTCTTCAATAAAGTGAGAGCCCAGTTTGCCATGGGCCCAGCAGTTAAGTGGGGCAGGATGAGCTGGCTACTATATAAATAAAGTTGTATTGTATTGTATTGTATTGTATTTTCACTATGAAAAGAAATATGCTGTAAAAGTATGTCTCTGGTTACTGTATATTTTAGTATTAAATAAATGGGATGTCTGTGAATTGAATCGTTTTAAAGAGCTTTGTCTGGGGCTTTATGCCGCTGGAGGATCACCCATGACAAACAAGTCCTACGTGAGGGTCCAGACAATGCTCGGTTTCATATCAGCCCGAATGATGAAAACCAAAAATGGACTTAGGTTTCCCTTGTCCGAACGTGGGTCACTGGGGCCATACCTGGAGGTGGGACTCATTGGAGAGTGCCTGGTGGCCGGGCCTGCTGTTTTGTTAATTGACTTCTGTCCTTAATCATAACGAATACCATGTTCAAACATAAGGGTGTCCATATGTGCACTTGGCACCTTGACACCCTTATTTGCTGATTGACTTTGTGGTAAAGTCATTGGATTTGCGGCCCCATGTTTTGGACACTTGGTTGAAGATAGGGCTGATGGGTACCGGCTGGTCAAACATAAAGCAGGTAGAGCAGTCCCCGAGGCAAAATCTGGTGCCCCAATTTTGGTGAGTCCATGGAAACTGACTTACGTACGGCTTGGAGAAAATTCTGGACTACCATCTGGCATCTCAGGAGGGGAAAGGAGTGCACCATTAACTGTATATAGTGGAGATGGGGTGCTGCTGACCTCGACTCGGGATGTTGTGAATCGGTGGGGAGTATACTAAGAAGACCACCTCAATCCCACCGGTACACGTTTCTTCGCGGAAGAAGAGTCTGGGGATTCTCAGGGTGGGCTCTCCTATCTCATGGGTTGAAGTTATGAAAGTGGTTAAAAAACTCATCGGTTGTACAGCCCGAACGTGGGTGAAATCTGCCTGGAGTTCCTAAAGGTTCTATATGCTGTGGGGCTGTCCTGGTTAGCACGCCTCTGCAGCATTGCATGGACTTTGGAAACAGTGCCTCTGGATTGGTAGACTGGGGTGGTGTTTCCTTTCCTTGACAATTGCTCCAAGTTGTTTGTGATTAAAAATACTGTAATCCCTCATTTATCGTGCGGGATACGTTCCAAAAATAACCCGCGATAGGTGAAATCTGCGAAGTAGTGTCAGGTTTAAAATGCCCTGACGCTCCTGCGAAGTAGTCATATTTATTTTTTTAATTATTTTACAATGCATTTGATATGATGCATTGTTGTGGTTTGTTTGTGCGTGTAGATGGGAAGTTGTGGTCTTGCAGTGCCACCTGGTGGCATTGCTGCGTTCGTTTTAAGCGTGTTGTTTCTTTTTTTAATCTTTTTTTTTGTTGTTATTCAACTTCCGGGTTGCTTCACTTTGAAATGTGTGCACATATGTTGACAGAGGAGCGGTAAAAAAGCCATCTATATTAACACACACTAGCATTAATTTGATTGTTTTGGGAAATAATTGACATTGTGATTTTTCGTTATTGTACATTGTCCGTAGCTCAGAATCTCGATGTGTATCCCAAGCTAAGGCAAGATAGCTGACTGTCGGAACTGTTAACTAGTGCCCTTGGAAAGCGGAATGAGGTACGGTAGTGTATAAAATGTTAAATATATTAAAAATTTAAATTATTAGTTGGATGGCAAATTGAAATTGTGTCATTTGATTCATTTATATTTCTTCATTCCTTTGTATTGAGTTGATAGGAGCTGTAAGAGCCAGTTCTTTTTGTGCTATATTTTATTTTAGGAATTTATGTTGGAAATTTACAAAGATTCATGTTTAGTGCTTATAGGTAAACTATGGGACTTAGAATTTACTGTGTTGTAAATAATGGTGTAGTTAATTTGATAATTCAGATTTGTGATTGACTGCGCATGCGCGTGTGGCAAGATCCCCCCTGTGCATACAGAGGAAGTGTAGACAATGTGCTTGTTGTGTTCTTCAGTGGAACAAAATAAACGTGGGACAACTGTAAGCTTGTCGTTGGCTTTTAGTATCCCTGCTAAACATCACATACAAAGCAACAGCGCATGCACAATATATCCAGTCCGTTCCGTAACCAAAGATCAGTTGTAGACAAGATGAGTCAGTCCCATTCCAGCACTGTCGTTCACAAAACAATACAATACAACACAGTGCTGGTTGTCGTGGAAGCGAAACAGCTTTTGACCCGTAGCATTCTCATAGTTCAAGTAGATGTTATCCATTCGTTGTGCTGAACGACATTGCTCACTGTGTTGGGTTGTGAAACTTTTAATACAAGTAGGCGAAAGAGTTCCTTTGGGTCTGTGTAAGTACTTGAATGAAAGTGAAAGCTGTGGATAAAATGATGTGCCGCTACGGACGAGTCAGAACGACCTTCGACTGCCCGCACTGATTAATGGAGCTTACGAGAAAAGTGAATTTCTGTCGTTACAGGAGCGTTGTGTATACATAATTGATATGTGAATTATTTGTGAAACTGTTACAATTTGTGTTTTCTGTTGTTCTGTAGTTTTCATGGTGCAGAATGCTGAACATGCTTTTTCAGAGATAAAAGATCATCGACACCCGTTTGAAACTCTCTGCGTCCTTATTGGAAATCCAAGGAGCCGCTACACAGAGCACAATACCACTGTAAAAAAAAATCAGCGAGGCAGCAAAGCCGCGATAGGTGAAGCGCGACATAGCGAGGGATTACTGTATATAACTTGTGTGTCAAAACATTGATGGTTTTATTAGGTTGTCTTAATGAGTTTGCAATTGTTCAGTTCCGTGGAGTTCAGCGATGTTTTTCATTGTCTGTCTGGTCTTACACCTAAACTTATTCTATGTGTCTTCTGGGGAAATTCACAGAGGTTTGGGCATTCTGACTCCAAGTGCTTGTCTGATCTCTGGACATGCTCCCTCTTAACCTGCCTGAAGCTCATCCCGGCTACTGTTATTTAATATATTTCACATAAAAGAAGGATTGTTTACACTGAGCAGTTGACAAAATGTAAGATGTTATGGTCACATTTAAAATATGTTTACAGTTTGCTTACAAAGCCACCTAATGTAATCATTTCCAAAACTTTGGTTGTGAATGAATAAGATTATCATTTTTTTTAACTTAATGTAAATCAACGACGACCTTACTTATCTTATGCATTTCCAACTTGTTACAGTTTACAGTATATATACTGTATTTATAAGAACTTACACCTGATAAGACAACACCTTAGTATCTCAGTTAAAAACAACCACCTATTTTGTCAATGTCTATCTCAGCTATGGATGTCCCTTGTCCATTTTATCATCGTTTCTGGCGATCGATAAAGGAAGATGAGTTTTGAATAAAGCTCCTCTTCCAGCTCCAGCTCTCCAGTCTCACGCACCTGAAATATAATTCAGACATTTCAGTTTGAGGAAGTGAACTTAAAATGTATTTGTCTAGAATCATTTTTTTACTATGGATACAGTAAGGTATGTGTTGCATTCCGTGTGAGAATAAAATATGGGGAAAAAAATAATATACAGTGGTTTTCAGTAGGTTTGGGTATCGATTCAGATCTCCCAAATTGATTCAATTAGATTCACAAGGGCCCGATTAGATTAAATTTACGATTCACATTGGATGTTTTTTCATTCAGGTAAGGGGACGCTTGATTGACATTAAGGTTGGCACTTATATAGAAGGTTTGCATGTAAAAAGGACATTAGTACTAAAATGCCCCCGAAAAGACTGTCGTGATTTAAGGGCTTTTTTGTGATGAGATTGATGACAAATTGGCACACACCCTTTTGGAACTCGGCTTGTTATTTTTTTCCGGTTTCAGCGTCAAAATCACAGCAGGGAGGCGAGCAAGGTAATATTGCTCACTTTATCAGTTCTGTTCTCTAAAACGGCGACCAATCGCTACCAAAATGCAAACGCACATTACTACTCTTGTCCACTTTAACCTGTGAAAGTATATAAGAATTCTGCACAATAGTTTGGTTTTATTGACATCAAATGTGAGCTCATGTGATCACCTCCACAAAATCAAAAATACCCCGTAAATCGATTCTGCACTTACACAGGCTGAAGCGGACTTGAGCAAGAATGTGCGCACGAACCTCGACTGGTTATATTTCGGACATTTAGCAAAGCGAATCTCAGAAGGCATACGCCGTCTGACAACGGGCAGCAGGCGCGTATGGAACTTTATCTCCCCCCCCACCCTGTTTTTGGACATTATAAACAATGAAAGTACAATGAATTCCAATGGAGAGTTTGTAATTGCTCCCTTCAATGACTCTCGTCGCAACATGGAGAGAGCGGAGGAAGGGCGTGGCCATATTCCTCATTGAATGTATGAGTTTTTCAAGTCGTCACTTATTTCGTAATTTCTCGAAAATGAATGGATGAAAACGAAATTGATGAGTAATTTTAGTTTCCTGAAAAAAAAAATAGAGAAACTGAGCTTGTTCATGAAATATGGGCCTGCTTGGCTGAAAAGATTTCAAAAAAAGGATTTCACGCAGTACCAATATTATTTTCATACATTCCCAGATGCTCCAAATAGTAGAAACTTCTTGCCGGCAGTAATGGCCCCGACTGGCCCGAAAAACACGAGCTGTTTGAGAAAATTCACACATATTCCCGAAATTCACAATACTGTGGCAGACTCTCCGCCAGAGCTGTGTATCTGTTCGAATAATATTTAGAGGTTATTATACATTTGCCATGACGCAACTTTATTTCAATACATTGTGCACATATCATGTTGCAAATTAGTGGAGTGGACTATGCTTGAGTGTTTACAGTCAGAGTGGAGGTACAGGAGGACATCTCTACTGCAGAGAGGTGCCTGCAATTGGCAGGGCGGTGGCACTTCTTCAGAAGTGAGGATGAAGTAAACAACGTCGTGATGAGTCCTGATAAAGAAGTTGGCCTCAAAGTCTGAAGCAAGCGACATGGTGCTAGGTCCTGATAAAAGATGCTGACGTCAAAGTCAGCTGTGACCCACAACGGCACGCTCATGATAAACCGGACTAAACCATCTTTTGAGAAGACGAACTGTACCACCCTTGAGTGTAATCTGATTTCTCGAAGTGTAATCTGATTCCTCGATGTTATAAAAGGGAATGTATGAAAAACATCGATGAACAGAAGGGAGATGAAGTTGCCAAATAAACTTTGTTAACCTCTCTGTATCCACTTGATCCGGGTGCCTCTCTTCTTTCAGCTATGAACCCTATATGTCAAATTGGCGAACCTGACAGTATCTCTGCAGTTCTTTCAGTGTCACCATCGGCCTCTTGGCTGATTCTCTGATCAGTGTTGTCTTTGACAGGCCTGTCAGATAAGGTGGATGGGCATTCTAGAAGAATTCCACCTATGCCATGTTTTTTAAAGTTGAAAAGTGCTTTGGAAATCATGTTAGAACCTAAGCCTGA